>NC_068437.1:34749511-34834511 GCF_023373465.1 Oncorhynchus keta
AGCAATAAGGGCCAAGGGGTTGTGGTATATAGCCAAAATACCATGGCTAAGTGCTCTGCCTGGATACAACCCTTATATGTGGTATATTGGCAATATTTAAACACGTTTTTTTAACTAGGCAAGTCAGTTAAGAATGAACTATTTACAATAATAGCCTACCTGGGAACAGTGGGTTAACTGCCTCGTTCAGGAGCAGAATGACAGATTTTTACATTTTCAGCTCAGGGATTTGAACCAGCAACCTTTCAGTTACTGAGCCAATGCTCTAACCACCAAGCTACCTGCCACCGAAATAGACAGCAAACCCTTGATTAGCCTTATTGCTATTATAAACTGGTTACCAATATAATTAGAGCAGTAGAAATAAATGTTTCGTCATACCTGTGGTATACAGTCTGATATACATTGGCTTTCAGCCAATCAGCATTCAGGGCTCGAACCACCCTGTTTATAATGTTAGAAATGCACATTTGGTGTAAAAAACAGGGAAATTAAAAACAAAAAACAATGTTTTAAGTGAGAAGTACAGTAGGCATTGGTCTGAAGCCGAAATTAAAGGAAATTCCGATGAGCACCACCACACGTACTTCACCCATAGTAAAATAACTGGAACTAATATATGTATTATCATTAGGCTGTATGTATTTCTAGATATAGGCCTATTATGAATGTTGATTATTATGGCATCATCATCGTTATTGCAAAAATAGCTACATATACACACATAACTTCAAGCTCATTTGACAGAGGTAATTTGACAGAGGTTGTGAACTGTTCATTGTTCAGCAAAGCAATTGATAAAACAGGACCATATTTGAAAAACAAGTGGTTCTGAGCTTATGTCAATATTACACAGGTACGCTAATGGTTACAGAAATCAGCAATGCAGATAGGCTCTATATACCTCCATATCAGGCTCAATAGACGTCAAGCCTGATGGTGTTGTAAGCATAAAAGCAAAGCTTGCTTTCATATATAAAAAATATATTTGAAAAGATAGGAGAATGGTGTAATGTCTCAGTGTTGGCTGAGAAGAACGCAATGCTTTACCTTGTATGCTGTACAAATCACATATTTGTGCGAGCATCTCTTCTAAAAGTGTGAATTAGACTTTTTGAGAAGGTGCTTATGTGAATTTCCCTTCTTTTTCGGCCTCAGACCAATGCCTTCTTTTCACTTAATTTTGTTGTCGCTTGTTTTTAATATAAATAACGATGATGTACCTTGGTGTGACTCTCTGGTGCGTTTCTGAGAATTCCCCAAAAACACTTTGGGTAGATTTAGCAAGAATTTAAAATAAATAGGGTATATCACGGTGTGCTCCAAATCATATAAGCTTGACATGAGCTTGCTTGTTTGATTGTTGACTCCTTCCCCACTCCACCAGAGTCCAACATGGGCTACAGCCAACCGGCGTCTTTAGAGACCGGGGGCACAACACACTCATTGGTTGCTTTGTATGAGACATCATTCTCTCCAAGCCATCTATCTCTCTCTCACCCACAGACCTCACAGAGAGGAGGTCTAGTAAGACAAACCTGCCAATCACAGACACACAACAACAAATATGTTTATTCTTCCCCATAGCGGTCTTGCGCATCCATCAACGGGACATCAACAAGGAAAAGAATCAAGCAATGTCTGGAATTCTAATGATGGGATTCCGAATGGGGTGTTGTTAATGATTTGATTCCATCCATTCCACTGACTTTGGTGTCAAAGACATTTCTCAGTGGGACCGTAGCTACCAAAGGAGGCAGGATAATATGCCCTCTGTTCAACCTGGTCATAGAGATGCCTTGTTTCAATATCCTTTCAAGTCTCTCTCTCTAGAGATGCCTTGTTTCAATATCCTTTCAAGTCTCTCTCTCTCTCTCTCTCTCTCTCTCTCTCTCTCTCTCTCTCTCTCTCTCTCTCTCGTCTGAGCCCCTGCTCCTCTGGTTACCAACGTGCTCCATGGCAGCACTCGAGGCCTGATGAATATTTATCGGCTGATGATGGAGCTGATGTGATATGAGAGGATGAGGCTAGTTCAGGTCCCAAAGAAATCAGTCTGGTGTTAGAGATGTGAATAAGCCCTCCTGTGTGCTGAAACATCTGGACTTGCTGCCCAGTGTATTGTGTTGGGCTGTGTCACAAAATAACACATACTATTACATTCCATCCTTTCAAGCGTTCATATTTTACAATACATTATAATGGACCGGTTCCAAAAAAGCTACATGTTTTGATAATGTATGACATGGTTTTGTGATTGTCATTTGCTGCACCTGCTGTGGTACATTATTATGAGACGGAATTATTACATGAAGTGGATAAAGTGGGAACAGCAGTAGGTATATTATCAATGAATATAGCAACACTTCCAAGTCTGTCTCTAAATCGACATCTCCAGGTGATCGGTGTGATTGAGGTCCATCTCAATGTTACCCCGAGTGGGACTGTGCCCACCCTGCCCACCCTGCCAGACTAGGATATGGAACATAATTAAAGAGTTAAATAATAGCAATAAAATCAAGAGTCTTTGGAGTGGCCATTACATGTGCTGCCTAATTATGTTAATGGTACGCGCAATGGGGACTGGAGAGGGTGCCACACGCAGGCCTCCACAGTTCTCACACAAGGAGAAATTATCCTAGGTACACTACTGGATATACTTTTCCTGGACCAGGTTCAGAGCCAACTATAGAACTTACACCAGGTTCCCCAAACTCTGTCCTAGACATGTAAAGTGGAACACACATTTTACATGTCTTAGTCTACCCCCTTTCTCTCCATGCATTCATGTTACTACATAGAGAAGAAGGCATCTAATCTAATTTAGAAATCAAATCATTTTGCCTATCCCTATTCGTTCAGATGTCTGTCAATCATGTCACGGTTTCGACCCACAAGGCGCCTTTTTCTATTCAAACAGGTTTAACAATCAACCCTGCTGTTCTGACTAAATCAGAGGGGTTGCCACACAGGTCAGCTCAAGCCTTTGGCCCTGCTGGGATTCAAAGCTCCTCACTGCTGTGTACCGGCTCACGCTGCGAAAAGCCGCACATGCATGTCTTTACTGCTGCTGGATGTGTAATATCACAGAGTAATGGAACCCCAGACAGACCTATAGTAGAACCAAATCAAGTCAAATTATATTTGTCACATACACATGTTTAGCAGATGGTTTTGCGGGTGTAACAAAATGCTTGTGTTTTTATCTCCAACAGTGCAGTAATATCTAACAATTCACAACAATACAAACACTACACACAACCTAAAAGTAAAAGAATGGAATTAAGGAATATATAATAAATATGTCGGAGTGGCATAAACTAAAATACAGTGGAATAGAATACAGTATATACCTATGAGATGAGTAAAAATATGTGAACATTATTAAAGTGACTAGTGTTCCATTATTAAAATGGCCAGTGATTCTATGCATATCGGGCTGCAGCCTCTAAGGTGCAGGGTTACGTAATCAGGTGGAAGCCGCCGAACGATGGCACCACCGTCCCTTTCTTCACTTGTCCACAGATGCAGAAGTTGGCCATCGCAGGAATATGAACACGAATACTATCATTCTGTTGATCAGCCCTAACACATTTATATAGGCCTCCGACACCATTCAATTACATCTGTGCAAATGTGGAAATAGTGATGCTTTTTTGCATTCCTGCTCCGAGTCTATTTAAATTTGACTTGTCATGCTCCAAATAGTGCTGCTGTCAAAATGCAGTAGTAGCTAAGATGGGGGGAAGTCTGTCTATAATAAAACGATGCTCTGCCTTCTTATCAACACTATCAACAAGGCAGGTCATACAGGCCCTAGTTTTGTCGCACCTTGACTACTGTTCAGTCGTGTGGTTAGGTGCCACAATAAAAGGACTTTGGATGTACACAGAGAGCTAATATTAATAATATGCCTGTCAATCTCTCCTGGTTGAAAGTGAAGGAGAGATTGACTTCATCAATACTTTAATTTATGAGAGACATGTTGAATGCACCGAGCTGTCTGTCTTAACTACTGGCACACAACTCGGACACTCATGCATACCCCACAAGACATGCCACAAGAGGTCTCTTCACAATCCCCAAGTCATACTATGGGATGCACACAGTACTACATATAGCCATGACTACTTAGAACTCTAATCCACATCAAGTAACTCATGCCAGCAGTAAAATTTGATTTAAAAAAACAGATAAAAAAACACCTTATGGAACAACGGGTAACGTGAAGCAACACAAACATTGGCACATGCATACGCATGCATACACACACACACACACACACACACACACACACACACACACACACACACACACACACACACACACACACACACACACACACACACACACACACACACACACACACACACACACACACACACACACACACACACACACACACACACACACACACACACACACACACACACACGATAACATACTCACTATATATACATGTGGATTTAGTACTGTAGATAGTAGTGGTGGAGTAGGGGCCTGAGGGTACACAGTGTGTTGTGAAATCTGTAAATTTATTGTATTTTTTTTAAATTGTATAAACTGCCTTAATTTTTCTGGACCTCAGGATGAGTAGCTGCTGCTACAGCAGCTAATGGGGATCCATAATAAATACAAAATATCAGGGCGAGCCAGCTTTGACATAAATATAGTATGTAATATCTAAGCAGGTTGTGGTCAGTAAAAGCTGTATTCCATTCCCCCAAACAAGTTATTACTTGCCTAGAATCAGGGGTGCCAGGCTTTACTATTTGGATTAGGCTGTTGAAGGCGTTTTACTTTTTTACAAAGTGCCGAGCAGGTACCGTATCCCATGTCCCTAATAGCAGAGAGCATTGTGGGAGAGGATATTGGGCGCTTATGTGATTAGCTAGTGAGCAGAGTTAGATGGATGGCAGTGTGGTGGTGATCCTCTATATATGGGCTCCTGCCTGGTTATCTGGATACCCTTATTAAAAAAAACACATGAAGAATGTTCAAATATGTTTCAGGTGATTCATCGCCTTCAGACACTTCACATGAACATTTTTCACATTTTTCACATGGCTCAGACACGTGTGACTTCCCAAAAATTCACATGATATTGTAAGTTTCACATGTGCTTTTGTAACTGTTAGGATTAGAACTCAGGTCTACCAAATGGCATATATTATGGGAGAAGACAAAGACTTGACCATTCAACCAAGAGTGCCAACGCAAATGTATAAGTCGCAGACGGGACTACCTCATTCCGTAACCTTGAGCAACCATGACCGACTCATGTCCGCTACACTTTCATATTTACATTTTCACATTTCAACTTGGGCTGTCAAACGATAAAAAAATGTCATCGAGTTTATTGCAATCATGATTAATCGCAAATTCATAATTTGCTAAACTTGAGCTTGAGATTTCTTACACAAAAAGCATGACAAGAATACAGTGCCTTGCGAAAGTATTCGGCCCCCTTGAACTTTGCGACCTTTTGCCACATTTCAGGCTTCAAACATAAAGATATAAAACTGTGGTTTTTTTGAAGAATCAACAACAAGTGGGACACAATCATGAAGTGGAACGACATTTATTGGATATTTCAAACTTTTTTAACAAATCAAAAATTGGGCGTGCTCAATCAGATCAGCCCAGATCCACAAACCTCCAACTGCCTCAGCCTGCAGTCAGACAAACAGAAGTTAAAGGGCGACTGCATTTCTTGATTTGGCCATTTTTAAATTGGGTTCTTTAAGAATTGCTGGCAGCCATGACTGAATTTAAATGTGAGTTAGTTTCAGGGTGTAGTTTGATGTGGGTGTCTCTTATGTGTATTTACAGGTGGGAAGACTTATTTACAAATTATTTTGCCAATTAGCTTCAGCCAGCTGGTGTGCGACAGTGGCAAAACTGGTTTGACTTTGGATAGCCTATCTCCGGGTCTAGTTAGGGACATTCACTAAATTACACAACGTAAATGAGACAGCATTTTCATGTTGCACACCCAGTGGTGGAAAAAATATACTAAAGCATAAAAAATAATTTCAGTCTTTATGTTAAAGCAAACCAGACGGCACAATTTTCTGTTTTTATTTTATATTAATGGATAGCCAGGTGCACACTCCTACACTCAGACATAATTTACAAACAAAACATTTGTGTTTAGTGAGTCCTCCAGATCAGAGACCGTACGGATGACCAGGAATGTGAATTGGACCATTTTCTTGTCCTGCTAAGCATTCAAAATTGAACAATTACTTTTGGGTGTCAGTGAAAATGTATGAAGTAAAAAGTCAATAATTTTTTTTAGGAATGTAGTGAAGTAAAAATAAAATGTGTCAAAAACATAAATAGTAAAGTACCGATACCCCCAAAAACTACTTGAATAGTACTTTACCACTGTGCACACCTTTTAGATTCCTCATTAAATTAATTCTATATTTAGATATGACTTTCTGCAATTTATACTGGATTTGAGGTTTTTAAGTAATTGATATTTAGAGCTATTGGGAGTTTTAAGATGTTATCTCATGTACATTGTATAATTTACCAATTTACCAAATCTTACCATGGGCATTACGATTGGGTTGCATTCATCTGCATTAAGAATTGATGATTACTTGTGTGCTACCAGCTGTACGCAGGATTGAAACAAACCCAACCTTCCTTCACGTTGTGATGCAGGGATGACCACACGCATCATAAAATGTATTTTTTGACGAGATTGACTTAACAACAAATATTATTCTATCTACACTTTGTAGTCCATTTGACAGTAGAATACATGTTTTTGACTCATGGTGATGCCGCATGTGCTGGATTCTAAATGAGAAGGAGCAAGGGGAAGTTGCTCTTTAAAATTTCAACTCTCGTAGGCAGACATCACTGTATTACTGCAAGAGCATAATGAGAATAAATACTATATGCTACCGACGCCAATTAAGTAATTGGAATGCTTGTCTGCAATCCTTTCCCTTTTACTGGAAGACTAAAAATCATATAGGATATGTTAAATGGTTACTTGACACTTGTACTGTATATATGAAATTAACACAGATTATTTAAAAAAACATGGTTGGACTGTTGGAAAAGCATTCCAGGTGAAGCTGGTTGAGAGAATGCCAAGAGTGTGCGAAGCTGTAATAAATTAAACTTGAATGAGTATGTGTGTCCATACTTTTGATTGGTAATGTATATATGGAAAGAACAAAAATATAAACACAACAATGCAACAATTTCAAAGATTGGACTGAGTTACAGTTCATATCAGTAAAGACTGAGAATACAGATATTCATCTGTTGGTCACAGATACTTTTCAGTATCTGGTCTGACCATCATTTGCCTCATGCAGCTCGACACATCTCCTTCACACAGATTTGATCAGGCTGTTTATTGTGGCCTGTTGAATGTTGTCCCACTCCTCTTCAATGGCTGTGTGAATTAGCTGGACATCTTTTATTTCAGCTCATTAAAAACATGGAACCAACACTTTACATGTTGCGTTTATGTTTTGGATATACAATATTCACAAACAGAAAAGACAGCCACAGAGCATTACAGAAAAGACAGCCACAGAGCATTGGCAACCAATTCAAATGATCTGGACAAAGAATTTTGAGGATCTCAGTTTGAAGCAATTAAAGCTAGTTTTCAAACCATTATGGGCTGGCTTAAGCAGTGCTCCATTCTGCTCATCTGGAGCATAGATTATAAATGCAACTTTATAATTCATTCACCTCTGACGTTGTCAGACATAGGCTGTCACAGGACACACTAATTGATTCATCACTGGGAGAGACAGAGCCATTTCAGCAAATCACACGAGGATACAACTTTCCCATTAAAATTAAGCTTTCTCTGAATGTTTAAGGGAGATTAACACATAAAGTACAAAAGATGTTCAGTACCTGAGGTCATTGAAAATGCAATAATGAGAGCAAAATGACATAATTTGTCTGATCCTTAATCATACATTTTTAAGTAATTTAGAAGACACTCTTATAGTATTAGGTCCATACATTTTCATACTGGTGCCTCTTAGGAATCAAACCCAGAATCCTGGCCTTGCAAGCCGAATGCTCTACCAACTGAGCTACACGGAATACATATCCTAAACACCTGTGTTTGTTCCTGGGATATAAAGACAGGCTCTCTCCAAAAGGATTCTAGCCAGGAAGAATGTACTCTCCCTTAGATAATAGGCCTCTCTGTAGATCTCCTGCTGGTCTCTCAGGTTCCAGACCTACTGGATGCTGAGATGATTGCCCCTACATTGTGCCCTGGCCCCTGGGGAGGAGGGGGATGGGTGAAACTCTCTCACATGGACCCTGGGAAGCCCAGAGCATCACAGGGAGCAGAGGGAATGTGGAGGGTAGAGCAGACTGCAAATCAACGTATTTCAGTGCAGGGTTTTTCCCCAGACATCATTAATTGCTGCATTACCAGTAGTGATTTGCAGTCCCTGAAGCTGATGGCACAACCTGGTGATAGCATATGTGCAGGTGTTGCTGAAGCGCTCAGGCAGAGGAGAGGGCGGTGTTGTGTAAGTGCCTGTGCTCTCCTACCTTACTTTTTTTCTTTATCTCTGTTATTTTCTCTCTCTCTTTTCTCTCTCTCTCTTTTCTCTCTCTCTCTTTTCTCTCTCTCTCTCTTTTCTCTCTCTCTCTTTTCTCTCTCTCTCGCTCGGTCTCTTTTGCAAACACACACACACATATGCACACGTGTGAGGGATTTAAAAAAACATATCCTAAATATCATTTAAAACTGACAATTCAAATGGACTCAGCAGGAGGTGGATTTAAAACATACACTTCTAACTACACAATGCATTTGTATAATACATACAGTATGTAGCCTCTAATACATGCAGTATGTAGCCTCGGCTTCCCATTTGAATCCGATAATTTCATAGCAATTGTTTCTCGTAGCTGTCTGATCTCCATATCTTAGTGAGTAAATCCTGCAAAGATAGTATGTGTTTGGTGCATGAGAACGATGTACCGTAAAAGCTTTCTTTCATTGTTGTTCTTCAATATGAGCCATTTGCAAAGACAGTCTTAATGGCACCACTTTAGGATACACATGACTATGTCAAATACTCTTAAAACTCTGAGGCATTTAAAACAGCCTTTCTGCTTTTGGTTGCCTATAAAATATCAGAACAGAGAAACCATCCATTTGTATTTATTATGCACCAAGGTTTTCATTTGGATTTCTAAACATTTGAAAAAGTATTTACAAAATGTGCAGTTGAATTAAATGTTATGAGGAAAACAAGTGTTTACACGTTTACACATAGGCGACCCAAAAAATATAAGGTACAAAACAAGCTTGTTTTTTTTCAGTAAAGGGATCGGGGGTGGGGGAGGTGTCGTTGATCTTACGGAAGGTGTCGTTGATCTTACAGATCGTTTGCACAGACAGTACCCATTCCAAAGCGCATATGGCTGCTAATGAAATACCATATCTCCTTATGAAACATCATATGTCTGGAAAGAATTTCATTATCTGTTCTACCCGGCTCCATTTTTTTCATTGTTCCACACCAGTGGCTCATAAATGGTAATGTAACTGCCACGGATCATGGGCAGAATTAAAGCTACGTATGATTGTTTCAGTTAACATTGAGCCGGATACACCATCAGTGTTCATTGCAGGGATGTCTACAATGGGAACATGAGGCCTCCAATCTTGTCCAGTGGTGTATCAAGTAAATGAAGGGATTTTGTGCAGACACATGAATCAAAGACTTAATGCAATTGATGTCGACATTTGTTTCTATGCTGTGCTTTTTCATAACTCAACCCAAACCAGGCCCTTTTGGTTAAATCTGCACCTGTTTTGAAGCATCCGTTTTGATCGGGCTGCTGTTACAGAATGATATCAAAGCAGTTTCTCCACTAGCTTCAATGGCTCAGTGGCTGGGGGTAGACAGTCCTGGGGCAGCCTTGTCACCTGCAGCAAGAGCCAGGTGTTCGCTAGCTGCCTGTGCCCCTTTCCGCTGGCTCTACTGCTCCCTGCTTCCAAGCCCCCACCTGGGGGGACCTGGGAATTGTGGCAAGTGCCTAGAGCTGAGGCTGCCCTGTGAGGCAGAGGATGAGTCAGACAGTGTGCTGTGCAAGGCCATGTCCCCTTTGGCAGGCCCTGAGGCCTGGAGCCACATCACTCAGCCTCCCCAGAGCAGGAGCAGCAAGGCTGGGGTGTTAACAGGGACAGGCAGGGAGCAGAGAGTGGAGAGTGAGGAGCTGGTTCTCTGAAGCAGATGACAGAGAGTTGTTGAGCTCGCTATCGCGCTTTCTCTCTATCTCTGTGTATAGCTTTCCTGTAAGTAGGACACATACTTAAGTTTATGGAGCTCTATAAAGTCAGTCAGAAGAAGAGCGGGTCTCTGTAGACTGGATATTGTCAGAATCAATACCAAAAATAATTTTCTGGGTAGGCTAGCAGAGATCCCTTTGTTCATCTGTCATTTACTCACAATATCCAATTGGATAGAAAAAGTATATCACTCAGGGTTGCCATGCCTGGCTCTTTTAATTCCATTATTTTGCTTCCAATTAAACTGTCAGGCCTTCTTCCCCATCCACGCTATTCCCCTTTATCCTCAGTCACTGTTGAGTCCCTAAGTGGGGCAGTGGCAGGCAGCAGAGAGGGCTCGGGCTAGGTCCGCGGCTGGGTGGCCTGGGAGAGATGAGGGCCGCTCCCCCTGGGGTCTTTCGCTCTCTCTCTTCTGAGGGCCAGAGCTAAGGGGGTGAGGACCAGCCAAGCAGTCAATCAAACACAATTGGCAGGGGGAACCAGGGTAATGACTCTCATCTGTTGGAGCCACCAATGAGAGAGGGAGACGAGAGAAGGGGTGAGGGTACCAGTAAGGGAAAGAAGAAGAGAGGAATGATGGGACGAGAGATGAGGCGAAAGGGAAAGTGGAGCAGAACAGATTCAATGACTGAAAATGGTGATCACAATAAGTATACAAACCGTCTAACCAGGGAAATGGGGCCCTGGACTTAAGTACATTTACACTTCGAACTCGGAAAGGAAACTCTCAAAGGAGAAAAGTTATTCCCATGCACACTATGTTCTCACATTGATCATTTTTGTGACCCGTCTCAGTGATGAGACAGCAGGTTCAACTGTGCCTCTAAGGGATCCTATAGGTATAAAACATAGACCAACGACTGTTTCTAACAGCACATCTGCCTACTTGGCACGTGTCTGTCCAGTTACCTGCCATGGTGTTCAGCTGCCATGGTGTGTTATGGAGAGGCAGGCTGACATGTTCTCTACAGAGAGAAACAAAACACCTGGAATTTGAGTACATAGTGCTGTTAACAAGCTATTCAAAGATGAAAGGAGAGACAAAATATGCTTTCTCTTTATATAATTAGTTGGTTTTATCAATGTTTCAACTAATTGCTTGATCACTTGATCTGTTCACACTGCTATGCTTTATCTTGGCCAGGTCGCAGTTGTAAATGAGAACTTGTTCTCAACTAGCTTACCTGGTTAAATAAAGGTGAAATAAAAAAATAAAATAAAAAATTTGAGTTGACCTCTTATATGTAATGTTTGTTAAACCCCTAAGCTCGATGTCCAGATTAAATTACATTTTCCCTCATCAATCTACACACAATACCCCATAATGACTAAGTGAAAACAGGTTTTTAGAAATGTTTACAAATGTATTAAAAATAACCTTATTTACATAAGTATTCAGACCCTTTGCTATGAGACTCGAAATTGAGCCCAGATGCATCCAGTTTCCATTGATAATCCTTGAGCTGTTTTTACAACTTGATTGGAGTCCTGTGGTATAATACATTATGGCTTTCTCTTGCATTTCAAAGATGGTACCAAAAAAAAATGTTGTTTTTTTCTTTGTATTACCTTTTACCTGATCTAATGTGTTGTATTCTCCTACATTCCTTTCACATTTCCACAAACTTCAAAGTGTTTCCTTTCTAATGGTATTGATTGGACATGATTTGGAAAAGCACACACCTGTCTATAAGGTCCCACAGTTGACAGCTCATATCAGAGCAAAAACCAAGCCAGTTTGATGGAATTGTCCTTACAGCTCCGAGACAGGATTCTGTCGAGGCACAGATCCGGGGAAGGGTACCAAAAAAGATCTGCAGCGTTGAAGGTCTAAGAATTTGTATATGAAGCTGTCACACTGATTCAATGAATCATACTGACCTAAGATCTTTATTATTTGCATCATTGGTGTATCTGGTTGGCCCCACACTGGCCTTTGCTGGACAAGATTTGTCACGTAGAGTAGGCCAGAAGGCTAAACTGGATAACCTAACCTCTATCAAAATAAAAAGATGGCGGAACCGCAAAAGTTCTTCTGTGCAAAGGTGTTTATTTACAAGTGAATTCCGGAACAAAAAAAACAACAGTACTGCCATCAACGTCTACCTTATGGGACAGCTTAAAAACAATGCTGCCCCATCCACAGCTCAATCCAAAATAACCCTTCTATGACTGAAAGAGAGGCTCCTTTTGTAGGGCTAGCCCCTCCCCTCAGAACAATTAACCCTAATTAATTAATCAATTAACAATACAAACCTACATTTTCCATGAACTAAACATACTAAAGGTTATACATTGCAACACGGTTTTAAACAATATCACAACATAACATTTACAACATTACATCACTACTGACAATATCTTTCAATATGCCCATATGCATTAATGAGCCATTTGGGACAGGCACTATAAAGCCAACCCAATTCCCTTAGCTCGGGTCCTTTTCCAGCATACCTGGAAGCTACAGAGATGGAGAGAGAGGAAAAGACAAACAAACAATGCGCTCATCCACAACATTGATAAGTATAATAATTATTGTATCTCAAATATGAACATTGACAAGTGTGAAATGCATGCACCAAGACAGAAGTTAATTTGTGTGTCGACCCACATTGTTAACTAATCTTATAATGGCGCAGGGAGGAGTGATGAATATGTGTGTGCGTTAAAGAACCAAATGCTGCCCGCGGCCAGTGACGGACTTCTACGTCACATTACCTTCCTCCTCTCCTGAAGCGACCATGTACGGGAGCCTTGATAGGTAGTCCGCAGTAACGTTCTCTTTTCCTGCCTTGTGACGGACACAGAACCTGAAGGGCTGGAGCTCCAGATACCACCTGGTCACACGAGAATTCCGGTCCTTCATGGTCTGGATCCAGGTCAGTGCTCTGTGGTCTGTGTGCAGGTCAAATTCCCTCCCAAGAAGGTAGTAACGGAGGCTATCTAGGGCCCACTTTATAGCCAGGCACTCCTTTTCGATTGTAGAATACCTGGTTTCCCTGGGCAACAGCTTCCGACTCAGGTACAGCACAGGAAGCTCTTCTCTTGGCTCCCCTTGGGCCAGTACAGCTCCAATTCCTACAGCCGAAGCGTCCACCTGCACGAGAAATCTCTTCTGAAAATCAGGGGTCTGGAGTACAGGGAATGAGCACAGTCGTTTTTTCAGTGTCATGAAGGCTTCCTCACACTCCTCAGTCCACTTCACAGGGTTGCTGGCCCCCTTCGAAGTGAGGTTGGTCAGAGGGACAGCGATGGTCGAAAACTGTGGAATGAATCTCGGTACCACCCTGCCAGACCTAGGAAGGACTTCACCTGTGTCTTGGTTCTGGGTTGAGGGCTATTCCTGATGGACTCCACTTTCTCCACCTGAGGCCGAACTTCACCCTTACCCAGCTGGTAACCCAGGTACTTTGTCTCCTGTTTCGCCCACTCACACTTCAGGAGGTTAAGCGTGAGGCCTGCTTCATGGATCTTCCCCAGGACTCTGCTAAGATGCTGTATGTGCTCCTCCCAGGAGTGGCTGTAGATCACCACGTCGTCCAAGTAAGCAGCACAGTAATCGTCACAGTCCTGGAGGACCTTGTCCATCAGCCTCTGGAAAGTCGCAGGGGCCCCATGAAGGCCAAACGGCATGACCTTGAACTGGAACAGGCCCATTGGCGTCCGGAATGCAGTGTAGGCCTTAGATTGTTCATCCAGGGGCACCTGCCAGTACCCTTTGCAGAGATCCAATGTGGTGATGTAATGAGCTCTACCTATTCTCTCCAGTAAGTCGTCAATGCGGGGCATGGGATAGGCATCAAACTGGGAGATGGCATTCACCTTACGGAAGTCCATGCAGACGCGCAAAGAGCCATCCTTCTTTGGGACAATGACAATAGGGCTGCTCCATTCACTTGAAGATGGCTCGACAACATCCATCTCTATCATGGTGTGGACCTCTTCCTTGAGGGCTACCACCAGCCTCTCAGGCACACGGTAAGGATGCTGGCGAACAGGGTTCTGGCCAGGTTTCAAACGAATGACGTGTTCTAGGACTTTGGTTCTTCCTGGTCTCTGACTGAAGAGGGCCGGATACTTGCCAAACAGCTGCTTCAGCTCATCTTGCTTGTCTTCTTCCAGGTGAGCCAGTATGACTTCTGCTCATTCTTTCCATGCCTCTGTGACCCCATCCGACTCATCCTCTTCTACTCTGCGGACCAGAAAGGACTTTCCTTTGGAGAGTTCCTCTTTCTCCTCCCAGGCCTTGAGAAGGTTCACATGGTAGATTTGCTTCTTCTTACCCTTGTCCGGGTGCAGCACCTCGTAGGTCACTGGGCCCATCTTCCTCCCGATTAGGTACGGTCCTTGCCATTGCGCAAGGAGCTTGCTGGTAGATGAGGGAAGGAGGAGCAGGACTTTCTGTCCTGGCTCAAACTCTCTGTGGCGAGCGTGCTGGTCATAGCCTCTCTTCTGGGCCTTCTGGGCTTGCTGAAGGTTTGCTCTAGCTTCCTCTCGGTACCGTTCCAACCTGTCTCGCATCTGGAGGACATACTGGACAATCCCCTGTCCTGAGGTAGCTACTGGGGAACCTTCCCAGCACTTCTTCAGCAGGTCCAGTGGTCCTTGCACTGGCCATCCATAGAGGAGTTCGAATGGCGAGAAACCTGTCGATGCCTGAGGCACCTCCCTGTAAGCAAAAAGCAGAAAGGGTAACCACTTATCCCAGTCTTTACCAGTGTCAGCCACAAACTTCCTCAGCATGTTCTTGAGCGTTTGATTGAATCTCTCTACGAGCCCATCCCTTTGGGGATGGTAGGGAGTAGTCCTCAAGCCTTTAATGCCCAGCTGTCGGTGGAGTTGAACCATCAGTCGCGAGGTGAAGTTTGTCCCTTGGTCCGTCAGGATTTCAGCTGGGATTCCTACACGAGAGAAGAGCTGAACAAGAGCACTGATTATTTTTGGAGTGGTTATGGAACGGAGTGGGAAGGCTTCTGGGAACCGGGTGGCATAGTCACAGATCACCAATATATACTTGTAACCTGCACTACTCTTCTCCAAGGGTCCAACAATGTCCATTGCAATTCTCTTGAATGGGGTAGAGATAACAGGCAGTGAACATAGAGGAGCCCGTTCAGACCTACGGACAGCACTGGTTTTCTGGCACGTGGGGCATGATTTGCAATATTTTTGTACATCAGTATACATGGAGGGCCAAAAGAAACGGGAGCCTAGCCTAAGATAGGTCTTATGTTGCCCTAGATGGCCTGCCCATGGAACTGTTTGTGCAAGGTTGAGAACAAGTGGTCTACAGGTAGATGGCACCACCAACTTCCTGCTATCTGCCTCTGACCCAAGGTAGAGTATGTGGTTGTCTACTGTGTAAATCCCCCCACATGAAGATTGACTGTCCCCAGCTAAGGCCTTGTCAAACAAACATTTCAAGGTTGCGTCAGACTTCTGCAGTGTAGCAAAATTTTGTGGAACATCCCATTGCACCTCTAACCCAGACACATCAGCAACAGGTACAGGGGTTCCCACATACTTCTCAAGACGCCGCTGGCGGCGTGACTTTCTGGGCCCTTTGGTTCCCCCCTCGCACAGACTATCACACAAGTCAGGCAGAGGTTGTAAACCAGCTTTGGCCTGGGCACAAGTGACAACTGAACATGCCATCTGAACATCAGACTGGCAAACTGACTGCTCATATAGCTAACCCCCCACACTTCCCAACAGATCAGAGAGTACAGGCACATCCCTCCCCAAAATCATCTCAAAAGGTAGCTTCTCCATTACCCCAACTTTGAGGAGGTATTTCTGACCCTGAATCTCAACTGTGAGCTCAGCTGTGGGCTGCTGTGACTGGTCACCATGGACACATTGGATCAGTGTCTGATGACCATAATCAATGTCATTAACAGGTACATTACCTTTTCTGATCAATGACAGGGAACTGCCGGTGTCAATCATTGCAGTAAGACTTTTACCATTCACTTTTACAGGTACCAAGCATGACCCTTCCCGAGTCTGTCTATTCTGAACACCATCCCCCTCTCTGGGTACATAACAGTAACCTGAGAGCTTGGATTGACGTAGCGGACACATTGAAGCTTTGTGCTCCTGCTGCCGGCAGTAAAAACAGGTCAGACCCCTCCCCTCAGAGCGAACTGCATGATCCCTTACCTCCCTCCCAGACACATAACCCCCAGAGTTACCTCCACCATCTCTGGCGTTTCTGATGTCCCTTGTGTCTCTGAGACTCCTTGGAGCGGGTGCTGCAGGTTGTGGTGGGCCCCCTTTACGTGCATTAAGATACTGCAGTGCAAGCTTGGCCGCCATAAGCCCGTCCTTGGGCTCGTGCTCTCGGACCCAGGTTCGAATGTCATGTGGTAGAACTTGTAGAAGTTGCTCGAGGATGATGACCTCCCCGATTTCGTCCTGTGTCTTCTCCCCCGGTCGAACCCATCGTCGGTAGAGACCCTTGAGGCGGTGGTACGTCTCTGTCGGCGACTCACCCGATGGCGTTGATGCAGCTCTGAAGCGTTGACGGTAGGTTTCCGGTGAGATGTCAAACTTCACCAGCAGCGCTTCCTTCAAGCCCTTGTAGACATTGGACAGCCCCTCATCCATTGCTGTGTAAGCCTCTAAGGCCTTACCCGTGAGCAATGGGACAAGCCTGCAGGCCCACTCTACCTCAGGCCACTGCCACGTCTTAGCCATGTGCTCAAACCTCAGCAGGTAGTTTTCAATGTCCTCCCCCTGCTGGTATGAGGGCATCTTTGGCTCCTTCCTCAGGAATGCTGGATGATGGACGTTAACACTGCTGGACTGGTCTCCTGGTCCTGGCCTCATTACTGCTTGGGGTGCCTGCTGTGGAGTTGAAGTCCCTGCTGCATCGAGCCTTTGTCGTCCTGGTGTTGGAAGACCCAATCTTGGGCTCTCACTGACGAGTTCCGCCTGGTGGGGAGCTGTGAGGATAGATTGGCGTAGGCCACGTAACTCCTGCTTGAGGTCTTCGTCCCTCCTCTCAAGGCAGGTGAAAAGTTGCTGGAAAAGGGTTACCATGGTTGGGTGTGGTTCTAGTCCCCCAACTGCTCCTTCAGTCAGCAGCTCACCCAGTTCTGGTTGTCTTTGGCCCCGCGGTCGGGCTCCTAGTTTCTCATACTTGACCTCTTCACCAGACGATTCCATGGTATTCCACCCCGGTTCAACTTCAGGTACCTTTTCTGACAGTTGATGCTGTTGCTGAGAACGCAATCCTGTACGCATTCCTTTACCTCTCTTGTTGGAATTCACTGATTTGCGGTACGCCATCCCACCACTGCCACCATATGTCACGTAGAGTAGGCCAGAAGGCTAAACTGGATAACCTAACCTCTATCAAAGTAAAAAGATGGCGGAACCGCAAAAGTTCTTCTGTGCAAAGGTGTTTATTTACAAGTGAATTCCGGAACAAAAAACAACAGTACTGCCATCAACGTCTACCTTATGGGACAGCTTAAAAACAATGCTGCCCCATCCACAGCTCAATCCAAAATAACCCTTCTATGACTGAAAGAGAGGCTCCTTTTGTAGGGCTAGCCCCTCCACTCAGAACAATTAACCCTAATTAATTAATCAATTAACAATACAATCCTAAATTTTCCATGAACTAAACATACTAAAGGATATACATTGCAACACCGTTTTAAACAATATCACAACATAACATTTACAACATTACATCACTACTGACAATATCTTTCAATATGCCCATATGCATTAATGAGCCATTTGGGACAGGCAGTTCTCATTTATAAAGATAAAGCATAGCCAGACCCAATTCCCTTAGCTCACAGGTCCTTTTCAAAAGGCAGCATACCCGGAAGCTACAGAGATGGTATAAAAACAGTATGGGAATGAGGTAGAGGAACAGACAAACAAACAATGCGCTCATCCACAACATTGATAAGTATAATAATTATTGTATCTCAAATATGAACATTGACAAGTGTGAAATGCATGCACCAAGACAGAAGTTAATTTGTGTGTCGACCCACATTGTTAACTTATCTTATAATGGCGCAGGGAGGAGTGATGAATATGTGTGTGCGTTAAAGAACCAAATGCTGCCCGCGGCCAGTGACGGACTTCTACGTCACAAGATTTATTACATTTGATGAGACAATACATGGTTGGAGAACAAAACTGCACTCACACTGGCTGCCGTCAGGTTTGAAATAGAGTCTGTACCTTACAATTCCTGTACTGTACATTATATTACTTCAGCCAAAAAAAACACTACATGACCAAAAGTATGTGGACACTTGCTTGTCGAATATCTCATTCCAATATCATGAGCATTAATATGGAGTTGGTCCCCCATTTGCTGCCATAACAGCCTCCACTCTTCTGGCAAGGATTTCAGTAGATGTTGGAACATTGCTGCGGGGACTTACTTCCATTCAGCCACAACAGCATTAGTGAAGTCCGGCACTGATGTTGGGCTATTTGGCCTGGCTGGCAGTCGGTGTTCCAATTTATCCCAAAGGTGTTCAATGGGGTTGAGGTCAGGGCTCTGTGCAGGCCAGTCAAGTTCTTCCACACCGATCTCAACAAAACATTTCTGTATGGACCTCCACTTGTGCATGGAGGCATTGTCATGCTGAACCAGAAAAGGGCCTTCCTCAAACTGTTGCTACAAAGTTGGAAGCACAGAATCGTTTACATGTCATTGTACGCTGTAGCATTAACATTTCCCTTCAGTGGAACTAACGGGCCTAGACTGAACCATGAAAAACGGCTCCCGATCATTATTCTTCCTCCATCAAACTTTACAGTCGCCACTATGCATTGGGGCAGGTAGTGATCTCCTGGCATCAGCCAAACCTAGATTTGTCCGTCGGACAGACAGATTGTGAAGCGTGATTCATCACTCCAGAGAACGCATTTCCACTCCACTGAGTCCAATGGCGTACACCACTCCAGCCAATGCTTGGCATTGCATATGGTGATCTTAGACTAGCTCGGCCATGGAAACCTAACGTTGCTTCTAGAAGCAAGCTGGTACTGAGTGTTGCAGCTGAGGACAGATGATTTTTACACGCTATGTGCTTCAGCGGTCCCGTTCTGTGAGCTTTTGTGGCCTACCACTTCACAGCTGAGCCGATGTTGCGCCTAGATATTTCCACTTCACAATAACAGCACTTTTAGTTGCCAGGGGCAGCTCTAGCAGGGCAGAAATTTGATGAACTGACTTGTTGGAAAGGTGGCATCCTATCACGGTCCCACATTGAAAGTCACTGAGCTTTTCAGTAAGGCCATTCTACTGCCTATGGAGATTGCATGGCTGTGTGCTCAATTTTATACAGGTCTCAGTCAGCGGGTGTGACTGAAATAGCCTAATTCACTCATTTGAATGGGTGTCCACATACTTTTGTATATATAGTTAATTTTCCCAGGGGAGAGAAAACACATTGCGAGCACAACCAGCAAATACCTGAACTTCATGAGGGTGACCGAGGCCTCATACCTGGAGACACTTGAAGTCCAGCGTCAGCAGCAGGATCAGCACTTCAATCAGCTGTGTGAAGATGAGGCAGCAGCTAGTGCAGCGGACAGGGCAGCTAGGGCGGCTGAGATTGCCCAGACCGCCTCGTTTAACATCAGCTTCATAGCAGTCTTTGGACAGTTTATCCAGGCCATAAAAGCACTATAGACACCAGCAGCAGACATGTCACTAGGCTAAACTGGACTAAACTAGAGTTCTATGTCAATTTAATTTAACATAACATTAAACAATGAAAATAATGTACATATTGGAGCAATACACTTATTTAACATGCTTAATTGTGTATGTTGAACATTTTTTAAATAAAGATTAGGCATACTATGATTTTGACACAATTTTATTTGGCAACAAACATTGGTTGAAAAAAGAAGATACAATTGTGTAGTTGGGTATTCACCAGGGATAAACAAATACTTATAAGAACATATGTCTAGTGGTAAAGGGAGTATAGTAGGACTTTATGAATCCCCAAGATTAAATTAATTTGATAGCGGGTACAGTAACCAAAAAAGGAGAGAACCACTAAGCTAAGGGACCGGGCTTAGTCTGTCAATATAATAGTTATGTTTTTGGTCCAGGTACTTTGTTGTCCAAAGGGTGTTGGTGGAGCTGGGTGTCTGTGAGAGGAAGGAGAAAATCACAAAGACAGAAAATATGTCAAATCTGTTTTTTGTCTACCTAAACACCTGACAGCACCTGTCTATCAAGCACTCTGTTTGCATTAGCCCCCATCCTCTCCAGAACTGGCAATGCAGGCTGCTGTAATGTTGCATTACCTGGGGCAGAATTTCACTCCCTTCTGAGCACTTCGTTATGTTGCTCACACTTTTGTGCAGTACATAACATGGAAGAGTCATCCGTTTGACAAAATCCACATTGCAGTCATTGCATTTCATAAGACACCGCCACCTTTACTTCAGTCTGCCAAATGCATTTTCGACCACTGCCCTGGCCCTGCAGATTTTCTCACTGAATCTCTGTTGTTTATTCAGTCTGCGAGTATCTGCAAAAGGCTTCACCAGTGCCACAAAGTTGTATTCCCAACTCCAAAAAGGTGTTCTACACTGCTGTATGGTGAATTTGTGGCCAGCTTCCACAGGGCAATGGAAATTTGCTTCCAGAGATGGACACAAAGGTGGAACACCGTATCCTGTCTCTTCATAACAGGACTCAGCCTGTTGCAGAGGAACTGGAAAGTCTCTGCCGACATGCAGAATTGATCAATCCATTGGGTGTCTGTGAATTGTGGAACACAGTGGTCCCACTACTCAGTTGACTGGCATTCGGTCCAGAAAGTGGTTGCTCGCCTGCGGCTCTGCAGCATGTAATGGAACGGAAATAAAATATTTTTCAGATTGTTAATTTTGGTTAATGATATTTTATCTTATGGAAATAGTACTTTGTTTAGCCAATCCAGTCAATGGGAAGCACATCAATTCAACATAGCATAGGTGGAGATACTATAGTTGATTGGGTTGATTCATTATCATCTGATTAGGTCAGTAAGTTTTCTCATGTATGTACAGTTGAAGTCAGAAGTTTACATACACTTAGGTTGGAATCATTAAAACTCATTTTTCAACCACTCCACACATTTCCTGTTAACAAACTATAGTTTTGGAAAGTGAGTTAAGACATCTACTTTGTGCATGACACAAGTCATTTTTCCAACAATTGTTTACAGACAGATTATTTCACTTATAATTCACAGTATCACCATTCCAGTCGGTCAGAAGTTTGCATACACAAAGTTGACTGTGCCTTTAAACAGCTTTGAAAATTCCAGAAAACGATGTCATGGCTTTAGAAGCTTCTGATAGGCTTATTGACATCATTGGAGTCATTGGAGGTGTACCTGTGGATGTATTTCAAGACCTGCCTTCAAACTCAGGGCCTCTGCTTGACATCATTGAGAAATCAAAAGAAATCAACTAAGACCTCAGAAAATAAATGTTACACCTCCACAAGTCTGGTTCATCCTTGGAAGCAATTTCCAAACGCCTGAAGGTACCACGTTCATCTGTACAAACAATAGTACGCAAGTATAAACATCATGGGACCACACAGCCGTCATACAGTTCAGGAAGGAGATGCGTTCTGTCTCCTAGAGATGAAAGTACTTTGGAGCGAAAAGTTCAAATCAATCCCAGAACAACAGCAAAGGACCATGTGAAGATGCTGGAGGAAATAGGTACAAAAGTATCTATACTCACAGTAAACCAAGCCCTATAACGACATAACCTGAAAGGCCGCTCAGCAAGGTAGAAGCCACTGTTCCAAAACCGCCATAAAAAGCCAGACTACGGTTTGCAACTGCACATGGGGACAAAGATTGTACTTTTTGGTGAAATGTCCTCTGGTCTGATTAAACAAAAATAGAACTGTTTGGCCATAATGACCATCGTTATGAATGGAGGAAAAAGGAGGAGGATTGCAAGCCGAAGAACACCGTGCTTCACCAATCCCGACCGTGAAGCACGGGAGTGGCAGCATCATGTTGTTGGGGTGCTTTGCTGCAGGAGGGACTGGTGCAATTCACAAAATAGATGGCGTCATGAGAAAGGAAAATGATGTGGATATATTGAAGAGACATCTCAATATATCAGTCAGGAAGTTAAAGCTTATTCACAAATGGGTCTTCCAAATGGACAATGACCCCAAGCATACTTCCAAAGTTGTGGAAAATGGCTCAAGGACAAATACTAATTGAGTGTATGTAAACTTTTGACCAACTGGGAATGTGATGAAAGAAAAAAAATAATTCTCTCTACTATTAATCTGACATTTCAAATTCTTAAAATAAGGTGGTAAACCTAACTGACCAAAGACAGGGAATGTTTACTAGGATTAAATGTCAGGAATTGTGAAAAACTGAGTTTAAATGTATTTGGCTTTGGCTAAGGTGTATGTAAACTTCTGACTTCAACTGTACATGTAGGAAGAGTTATTGAAGTGACTATGCATGGGAGGGGGAAATGCAAATAGTCTGGGTAGGCATTTGATTAGATGTTCAGGAGTCTTATGGCTTGTGGGTAGAAGCTGTTTAGAAACCTGCTCCAATACTGCTTGCCGTGCGGTTGCAGAGAGAACAGTCTATGACTAGGGTTTCTGGAGTATTTGTCCATTTTAAGGGCCTTCCTTTGATACCGCCTGGTCCTGGATGGCAGGATGCTTGGCCCCAGTGATATACTGGGCCGTTCCCACTGCCCTCTGTAGTGCCTTGCGGTAGGAGGCCGAGCAGTTGCCATACCAGGCAGTGATGCAACCGGTCAGGATGCTCTCGATGGTGCAACTGTAGAACCTTGAGGATCTGAGGACCCATGCAAAATCTTTTCAGAATCCAGAGGGGGAATAGGTTTTGTCGTGCACTCTTCACGACTGTCTTGGTGTGTTTGGATCATGTTAGTTTGCTGGTGATGTGGACACCAAGGAACTTGAAGCTCTCAACCTGCTCCACTGCAGATCCGTCAGTGAGAATGTCTTGATCACATTGAGGGAGTGGTTGTTGTCCTGGCACCACACGGCCAGGTCTCTGACCTCCTCCCTATAGGCTGTCTCATTGTTGATGGTGATCAGGCCTACCACTGTTGTGTCAACGAGCAAATTTCCCTTGTTGTTTTTGTTAATGCTTTGTAACTTAAGCTGTATGCCTTGTATTAAGAATTCATTCTCAGACCTTCCTTGATAGTTTATTCCTGTAGCTCTTGAAGAGTATTTGTTGCACATTCCTATTTATCCTTTATCTTTATGGAGTCTGATATACTTTTTATAAATTGCATAGTCTTATGTTCACATGTAATAATACTTTCACATGTGGAATTGCATTTTCACATGTGAAAAAGATTCACATGTGAAAATCACATTTGCATGTGAAAACATCCGCATGTGAGCTTGCAATTTCACATTTAAAAGTACAATTTCAGCTTCACCTGCAAGAAAACTCCAACTGTGAAAATCTCACTCTCACATGTGGAATTGTAGAATCACATTGTGGGATTGACAATAGGTTTTTCTCCACACACGTGGAAAGACGATGTTAACATTGTCGTGGTTTTGGCTATGCCGGATTCAGTTATCTAACATGCTATTCTATAAAATAATTTATCCGTAATTAATATTACCTGATTGAACTAATCAGGTAAATGTAATTAACTAGAGAGTCAGAGCACCACAAAATAATATTTATAGAGCTGTTATCTTCCGCATATACTCTTAAAGACCTAGTAATATTTTACATCAATAGCAGTCAATATTAATCGTCATCTTAATTCAGTCTCATCTGAAAGTTGTAAATTCTTGGTTATCTGCACGAACCCTGGCTAACAATTTGAATCAGCAATACAAAATTGGGTTTAATTATTTATTTACTAAATACCTAACTAATCACACAGAATTACACATACACATAATTAATGATAACTTGATTACAAATTATGTCATAAAGGAAAACGTCCCTAGCGGGCGGAACAGATATGACACAAAAGAAAAGGAGCTGGGTTTGAGTGAAAGAGTGAAAAGACTGAGGAACAAAGGGAAGAAGCTGTGCTATCGTAGATACAGTATCTTATGCATTCTAAATTATCGCCAATTTGGACAAGGAAAATGCAATAAATATTTACTCTGAGCTGCACTTCGGTAGGTTGGTGGTAGATGGAAGGCCGTGTTGCCCAACAGAGTCCTTTGAAGAATGTCTCTGGTGGTCAATTGAATACGTTGTAGTAACGTCGTTGTGTGATAGACGGGATACTCTGTCTGTTCCTTCCTAACCCTCGTTTGCATCTGCTGTTGCTAACTCAGCGGCTAGGAGGTATCACTTCTGTAGTGAATAAGAGTTCAAAGTTCATACCATTTGCAACCAAAGCTCACGCTAAGGTTGGCTTCGTTCTGCAGTTATTATCTGAACCATTCTGACATAGGACCGTCGTCCTCACATCTTCGGAACAGGAGGTTACATTGTCGTCAAGGGCTTAAATAGGGAGGGAGAGGAGGGCATGTTGTTCTGGGCTGCTCACAGGCAGCTACACAAAAACAATCCCACAAACAACAGGTGGGAAAAGGCTGCCTAAATATGATCCCCCAATCAGAGACAATGATAGACAGCTGCCTCTGATTGGGAATTATACCAGGCCAAGAAATAGAAAACATAGATTGACCACCCAAGTCACACCCTGACCTAACCACATATAGAATTAAATGATCTCTAAGGTTCGGGTGCGACAGTACCCCCCCAAAGGTGGGAACTCCAGGGGCAAACCTGAACCTATAGGGGAGGATCCGGGTGGGCATCTACCCTCGGTAGCGGCTCCAGTGCGGGAAGCCTCCTGACCTAACCACATAGAGAATTAAAGGATCTCTAAGGTTAGGGTGTGAAAGTACCCCCCCAAAGGTTCGGACTGTACCCGCAAACCTAAACCTATAGGAGAGTGTCCAGGTAGGCATCTACCCTCGGTGGAGGCTCCGGTGCGGGACGCAGACCCCGCTCCACTCCTGGCTCCGCCAATTTTGGTGGCGCCTCTGGTGCGGGGATTGTCGCCGTGAATCGAACCGTGGATCGTCGCCGGGGACTCCGGACCATCGATCGTCGACGGGGACTCAGGACTGTAGATCATCGCAAGAGACTACGGGCCGTGGATCGTCACCGGAGGAACCGGGCTGTGGATCGTCGCCGGAGGCTCTGGACCGTGGATCGTCTCAGGAGGCTCCGGACTGGGAACCCTCATAGGAAGCTCCTGCCTGTGAACTGTTGCCAGAGGTTCCGGCCTGGGAACCGTCCCCGGAGGCTCCGGACTGGGAACAGTCGCGAGAGGCTCTGGACTGCAGACCGTCGCAAGAGGCTCTGGACTGCCGGCCATCGCTGGAGGCTCTGGACTGCAGACCGTTGTAGGAAGCCTGGTGCATGGAGCTAGCATAGGACGTACCGGGCTGTGGAGGAGCACTGGAGACACGGTGCGTAGAACCGGCACACATTGTTTCCCGGAACGACAACATGGTCCTCAAAGTGAGTGCGGAGAGCTGGCACAGGACGTGCAGGGTTGGGGAGGCGTACTGGAGACCTGGTGCGTGGGGCCGGCACAGTCTTCACCAGATGGCTAGCACGCTCCTCAGGATGAGTATGGTGAGCTGACTCAGGTGGCATTAAACTGAGACACGCTCCTTAGGGTGAATGTCGTGCCTCATGCATCAACACAACAGCTCTCTCATAACTCTCTCCTCCAATTTCCCCATCAACTCCTTAACTGTCTCTGATTCACCCCCTTCACTCCCCTCCAAGTTGACCTTCCTCTCCCAGACTGGCTCTGGTTCAACCCTCGGCTCCGCCAACCACCCCAATGTGGACTGGCTCTGGTTCACACTTCGGCTCCGCCGACCAACCCGTGTTTCCCCCAAAAAAATGTTTTGAGGCTGCCTCTCGGGCCTATGCCGTGGCCACAAACCCCTATTCCTGTCTATTGATTTGTTCTCTCCAGCTAAAGCGGTGTGTCACGGATCTGTCCAGAACTTTCATTACGCACACCTGGCCCCTATTCCCACTGATTGTAGTTGGATATATGTGCCCTTTGGTTTCCATTGGGCTGTCGATTATTGTTACAATGTCCGTTGGTGCGTGTGAGTACCTGTGCTGTGTGTTTTGGCTTTCGTGCCATTGTGGATTGCACAGATGATTACGGGTCTTGTCCCGTGTGTTAATCATTGTGCGCTTGTGTTATTTATTGAGTGAGGTACTCCTCACTCCTTTCTTTAGTTTTCATCCCTATGTTTTGTTATGTGTTTGTTTGGTCTTCGTGCCTTTACACGGCACGCCGTCATTTGGGCTGAAAAAAAACCCTATTACTCATTCCTGCACCTGTCTCACGAATCATATATACCAGCGTGACACAGTATAAATGGTGGACACAGTGTATCAGTGATTACTGATTAAGCCTGGCTCAGATCACATCTCCCAACTCCCAGCTCCTGTTACCTGTTACTTTCTGCATTCAGTTTTTCTCCTCCACTGTATCTTTTCATTCCTGCCGTCAGCCAGCCAGCAGACTGGACAGAAGGTCAGAGCGTCTAGTGCTGCCAAAACTCAGAAGATATTTGGCCCCTCTTTTTTTGTTATTTTTCCTCAGAAGTGCAGATTCTGGACCTCCTAATGAGAGTGTGTTACTCCCAGATACCATCTGTTACTCCATGCCCGCTGTGTGAATCAAATAAATTAAGAACATGTGAAATCTTTCCAATGAGCCTGGTTAATCAGACACAAGATATCCCTCCCAGTAATCTTCTCATAAACAAGAAAAGGATTCATTTTATGTCTGAAAACATGTCAATTCAACATCTATTCCACATTGATTCAACATAATTTAATTGAATTGACGTGAAAACAACAGTGTGAGCCCAGTGGGTTGTTGTTCAGACTCTGATATACTATACTACTCTTGATATATTCTGGATATGCTTTACAGTACACTATGTACTTGAGCAAGCCACTCTGACTGGTTCATTGAAATGGCAGAGAACACATGACCCGGCATCTCTTAAATCTCTTTAGCTACAAATGGAGGGAGCTTATTTGATCAAAGGTTTTGAAGATTAAAGACATTTCTCAGTGGGACCGTAGCTCTCAAAGGATGCAGGATAATATGCCCTCTGTTCAGCCTGGTCATAGAGATGCCTTGTTTCCATATCCTTTAAATTAAACAAAAAAAAATATTTCTCTTACTATACAACCCATCCTATCAATTGATGAGGGATCAAAGGGATATGTCCACAGCAACTTTGTGATACAATAGAACAAATGCACTTTCATAGCGTCTCTAAGAAACCAGCATCACAGTGACAATTGGCTCACAGTAATACAAAATCCAGGTAAAGCTTGTTTCAATTTCACCCTCTCTAATTGCGAGCCATTTTTAATCTGAGTAACGAGGTGGGTCCGTGTCTCTCCAGACAAACAGAGCGGGGGTGCTCTGTGTTCACCAGTGTTATTCCAATTAAATCTGTCTCTGTCACAAACCATGAGCGTCCTTCCACTGCCTAACGACAAGTGACATGTGAGAGCTCAGCTCTGGTAGGCCAATCTGAGAACACAGAGATGATGTTTTACATTGATTACCATGGTGACACAGAACAAGAAGGTTGTTGAAGAACTTACCTCGTCCACTACCAATATGCAACACCCACCAGTGTGATGATACAACAGCATCTATTTTGCAAAGGAAGCGAACCACACAACAGCTATCACAATGGAGAAGATAGGAGTCAATCATGCCAATAGGCATGACATTCCATTTCTCACAGACACTACCTTAATCTTAAGACATAATTTAGATATTGCTCTCTAGATGTCTTGATGATTGTTAGAAGCCATGGTATATTGATGATACAGAGGGTAGAGAGACTAAAAATGGCACATATGCCTGGAGTCATCTAGGCAGAGTGATTGAAGCTGAAAGTGATTTTAGTACTCCGAGCTAGGCCGTGCCAGACCTCTGCAGTTCAGACGGCCACATGCAATATGTGTGTGTTTAAGTGGTAACAGGGCTGTGGTTATTCAGTCTTTTGGTGGACACCTAACCAGGGGTTTTCCTCTGGGCTGTTCTGAGTGCAGTGGAGTCAACCTCATAGAAGAGCAACCCATAGAGTCAATTGACACACCGGTGCATCAATCTAAATAACATTATAAAAAAGTCCACATCATAATCCGTCAGTTTAAGCTAGAGATATCTGTCTGTAGCGTCCGAACCGTTTGGCCTGCAAACTAATATGATTCTAACCAACACGATGGTATTCTCCATTTTGCTCTAAGACCCCCACAAGTGTCACAGGACTCATCTGAATGTAATGGAAGTATGGAGGTAGTTGTGTGCCTAACCAAAAAAAATGGGTACTTATATCTCATAGATATAGGACAGACACTTCAAAATCTTATTCCTTATGATTTTTTGGGGGCTGTCTTTTTTGCCATTTATGAATGTGTTATTCAATGTGTTTCTTTTTTTTATCCTTTATTTAACTAGGCAAGACAGTTAAGAAGACATTCTTATTTACAATGACAGCCTAGGAACAATGGGTTAACTGCCTTGTTCAGGGGCAGAACGACTGATTTTTTTACTTGTCAGCTCGGGGATTTAATCTAGCAATCTTCCTACCTGTTGTCTATGGCCTACAGTAGTAAAGGCCAAATTAAACATTTTATCAAATCATTTTTTCAATATTTTTGGGGGATAGCTAAAGGGGTTGAAATATCTAAATGATCCATGTTATGACCATCTTAAAACAATTCCTTATGTCATCTAACTTTGTCCTCCTCTTTGTGCAGTACGGGGGCTCTGAAAAAAAACATGGACTAATGCTCCAAAAAGACTCAAATGCATCCTTTTAGAAATGAACGATCTCTGTATAGTGATGCAGGTCTTTGGATGTTTATCATTTTGAAACTTCACCCACAACATTGTATTTGATTTTGTTGAGACCCGAGCGATACATCTCAGTACATTCTATGAGCATTTGTTAATGTTTTTCATAGCCTCCTCACTGCACAATGAGTGTCTGGACCCTTCTTTAACATTTCATTTACATAAAAAATAATATATCATCTTTTCGAGTCTAATGGCTGTGCTGTAAATGTATATGTCATAAATTAAAAAATTGCCACTTTTGTCCAATTAAAAATGATACTGTCAAAATTATGAGCCATCCTCTGGTTTTGCCTTGTGAAGAATCATGACCTATACAAAATTAATTTCAGCTCAATGTTTGCTTAATATAGCGCTCTTTCCATCCAGCTCCTGTACAAAAGTCTTGAAAACCTTTTGATCTTTCGACCTAAACAAGATACATTGAGTAGTAAGAGCTGACCTTATTGCGTCAGAGCTTGTGAATCTGTGCTACATTTAGGAGAACTTGAGAACTTCACTTCATGTGTCGTTTGTATAGTTCAGCTCTGTACCAAAATGTAGAGTGCAGAGTCCTACTGAACAGGACAGGGGCTACATGCGGGGCCCAGATAAACATAGTCTGTGTGTGTCTTTGTGTATTTTTGTGTCCATGCTGTTGTGTGTGTGTGTGTGCCTCTGTGTGTGTGTGTTTGCTCGAGTGTGTGTGTACACACTGCTGCAGCCATCCACAGGCTCTCAGTAAATTATTCACCTGGTATGAATATCTCTCCTGCTGCCATCGTAAAAAAAAAATTCAACAGTATGCATCCCATAAATCATGCGTGTTGTTACTTCACAAGCCGCAGTCTCCCACTGTCAAGCTGCATCCTAGGGCAGGCAGGGGATCTTCGGCCCTCACAGCACGTCCTGTCCAGCACCATCATACTCCCTTGCACAATATTGATCTCATCCCCTGGCAAAAAACATCTCTCAGGCAAGGTCAAATTCCTTCCACAAGGCTCCGGGTAGAGACAAGTGTTAGTGCATCAAAGTAGTGCTTACACATGCTCGAATAAAATGACCAAGCAGTGGTTTTCTTTATGTAGGTGCTCAATTTGTCTCTCTTCTGTCCTTCAACCCATCCATCCAGCTATACGTTTACTGTATCTAGGCTAAAAGGGTGTGCTTTGAGTCTTTGAAAAGAGGTTTGGAGTGCAATGAATTTCCTCTTGGGCCTGGATGAATCAAAACAGATATAATTGTATTTTTTTCCATTGACTTTCGCATTGTCTTCTCAGAAATACAGTAGGCCCTCACGCATGCACACTCAGTCTATGTACTGTATTTTTCTAACATGCTCTTATCAAATGGCTAGAGCTGTTGAAAGACATATGTTAATATGTGTGTGTTGAGGACATAGCACTGACCTCTGTGTGAAGGGCTGTGCACAGCCCTTCACACAGCTTCTCAAAGTGAAAGTGCCTGTCTGTGTGTCATTATGGCTGTGTGTATGTGTGTTCAAAGAGAGCCATCCTCATTACCAGTATGATATGATTATCTCTCTCTCTCTCTCTCGCTCTCTCTCTCTCTGGGCAGCTTGGAGAGAGAGACTGCAGCGAGCATTACAGTACTAACTGCTGTGTGAGGGCTGGCTGTGGACCTCTCTAAACACTTCCTATATTATGTCCCCATTAATGAGATCTCTCAGGCCAACGCTCACAGCGGGAGCAGTGAAGAGAGAGAAAGAGATGGGGAAAGGGAGGGAGATAAAGTGATGGAGAAAAAACAGGGAGAAAGGGATGGAGTGAGAATTGGCATGAGAAAGGGGTGAATCCTTCATTTGACATTTGGAATAACAGGGTAATATCATTCAGTTCAATGCACAAAATAGAGCTCATCTCTCTGTGTTTTTATTTGGGGGACTAATCTAAATAGGGTAGGGTAGACTGCATGCAAGGCACAAGACCCAAAATACATTATTATGATCATATATTTTCCATGATCATATATTTTCTCCTGTGGTCAATCAAACAAGCGCTCTCTTATTCATTACACATTCAAAATATTTGGGATGCATACTGTAGAAGTCACGATGAATACTCAAAACTGTATAGGGAACAATGGGCAATTCCACTCACCCCATGCACACATGACTGTAAGTCGCTTTGGATAAAAACGTCTGCTAAATGGCATATATTATATTATTATTATATTATTATTATTCATGGCCAGAATCACACACTAAATGAGCAAAGTAAAGACACACACTGCGAACCAATCAGCTCCCAGACCCCCAGAGAAGACATTTTTGTTTCCTGTGTTTGGTGTTTATGTTTGAGGGTACTTAGTCATAAGCAGGAATCAGGGACAGTGGCCACAGAGAATAAAAATAAAGGGCATAATGAAAGAGAGAATAATCCATGCATCAGCTGGAAACCTGCTTGTCACATTTGAAACATGAAGCTCATTTACTCGAAAGGGCATTATTGTAATGGGAGAGGAAAGTGTTATAAATGCGAGTCTGGCTTTCTTCTGGCCTGTGCATGGGTAAAGATAGATTTATTTCCTCCTTTGAACCTGTCAGATGAATCTGATCATCATACCAGAACATTTTTCAGGGACATCAGATGCCTGTAACATAATACCAATGGTTTGTTTTGTGAAATCAACTACACTGTATGTGCATATGATATCAGAATGGTCTGTGCTGTGTCAGCAGAAGGGCCCTAAACCTTTTACCATGCCTCTTTGTTCTGCTCTGACATACCTGCAGAGTGAGAGAGGAATGGAGAGAAAGAGAGAGAGAGTGATTGACAAAGAAAGAAAGAAAGAAAATGGGAGAGAGAGATTGAGATGGGTGTTTACGCTCAGACAAAGTGCTCTTAAGTGGGCTGACTCTCATAATGGACAGCCGATTAGAGGGCTGTAGGAACATACAGGAGCTGCAATATATATTCATTGGCACTTTAAAAAAACCCTATGGTTGATGTCCACACACCTGTGGAAATCGAATTAGCATAATAAAGAAATCCCCATTAAAATCTATCAGTTTAAGCTACAGATATCTGTTTTACATTGGATGCATCTCAATCCACTACATCCACCTATCCAACACTTCCGCATCTGCGGTGAAAGGTAACAAAGCTAGACAGGTGTTTGTCAGACCATGAGACATCCCGAAAATCAGTCTTCTCACAAAATTGTCTGTTGTGTCCGAACTGTTTGGCCTTTTAAACTATTATGGAAAGATGAGACTCTCACGAACATGGTGCTCTACAACCCCCAAAGCACCTTGGGACTCTTCCGAAGTTGGTACGGCCGACCTGCCAACTTCTGTCTGTAGCGTCCGAACAGTTTGGGCTACACACTAATATGACCCCTCTGTGTAAAGCTGAGACTCTCACGAACACGTGTACATGTCAGTTGTTTTGAGGCCTCACAAGACTTGTCTGAAAGTCCCCTGGTATCAGTTGAAAACAATTATTGAAGTGTATATGGAGACTGTTTATTGACTAAAATTAGGGGTTGAATGTACAAAAAATATGTTTCATGTCATGCCTTTCTAATGTCATTCCCCCCTGGCTTAGTAGACAGGGCTTAGAATCTTATGTGTTAAGAGGCAACACGCTGGATCTGTCATAGCCCTTCATAAGGCGTGGGGGCTCACGGGTTTGAAGAGAGAGAGGGAGGGATACAGGGGGGACATTGAGTGTTGTGTCCATTTTTTGTACCCCTATGATTGAAATCAACTCTCAGACAGTAATTAACTGAATGTTTGTAACTGTCAGCGGTGTGTACAGTCAAGCAGCTTTTTGGCTGCCACTGCCTCCCCAAATGGACACAGAGATACTATCTCTCAGAGGTTGTCAAGGCGACCTGGCTCATCTGACACTCAGCGCTGTATTCCAGAGTTTGTGAAGCAGAGGGGCTTCAGAGGAAGTGCACTCAATGGCTCATATAGCGTCACTGTTCTTACTGTCATTGAAATGATATGTATTACCGGGTATGGTACTCAATACTTTAGTTTTCCTTTCATTTCTATATTATTATCTGTGTATGTATTGTATGCTCTCTGGTCAATGGGGTGAATTAGAAAGCTACCATCTAGGCAACTCAGAGCTGGATGTGGGGCCATGCAGTAGTATGCTTTACTGTAACTAGTAGTACTGGTTACTAACTCTGTAGCGTTGCAGTTCTTGACACAAACCGGTGCAACTGGCACCTACTACATACCCTGTTCAAAGGCACTGAAATATTTTGTCTTGCTCATTAACCCTTTGAATGGCACAAATACACAATCCATGTCTCAGTTGTCTCAAAATCATTCTTTAACCTGTCTCCTCTCATTCATCTACACTGATTAAAGTGGATTTTACAAGTGACATCAATATGGGATCATAGCATTCACCTGTATTAACCTAGTCAGTCTATGTCATAAAAAGAGCACATGTTCCTAATGTTTTGTACACTCAGTGTACATTTAGTAGATAGATATGCTATCTGTTAGCTTACTGTTCAGAAGTGTGCACCGATGTCTCAAAGGTGATTTGTCTAGGACTACTCAGGCTCTAATCCAATTTCCAGCCAAGCCACTTGTCTGCCCTTTGAGCAGAATGTGGGAGCTTTGCTGGTCGATCGGGAGAGAATGAGTGTTGGTGAAACAGCTTGAGTAGTGGGTTGAAAACACAGGGCTAATGCCTCTGCCAGGGTGTACAGGCGCTCTCTCGCCTTCTCTCTTTGTGTTTCCCTCTAATTATCTGATATCCACAGGCTTCCATTTGATGGTATTGATTTGTGTTGGTTGTGCCACACACACACACACACACACACACACACACACACACATACACACACACACATACATACACACACCAAGCTGGGTGGGTTCTGCCCCCGCTGGGTGAGATGTGAGCTGACTGGAGAAAGTCTCTTCATGCTGTGGGCCACAGAGTGATTATCTGCTGGAATCAAGTTCCCTCCACATCATCTCTATTGTCTTGGATATGAATATTTAGCCACAAACCCAAACCATTATGTAATATGTACTGTCACAAGGATTGCTTTTAAGAGTTTGTGTTTGTGTGTGTGTTAATGTTGGAAGCTGGCAAGTTTATTACTAATGATACTGGACTCCGTACCAAAGTAAAATACATTAATATAGGGAGGTCAAGGGGTACACCTCGCTCCTCCACAGATTAAACAATGCATGGATTATTGTCTCCTACACACCAACACAAACAAACACACACACACACACACACACACACGCAGGCACACACATTTCAATAAGTGAACTGCTGTACCCCGGTCTCAGTGTTATTTATGGATGTCTGCACTTATAGCCTGAAATAATAGAGTACACCATCCAAGACGCTCTATTCCCAGCTGATCCTATGAACTCAGTTTTTTCTGTTTCTACTCCATCTGGCAATCTTAGTGGATTGTCTTAAACATGAGGCACTCCTATTTGGAAGTCAGATGGTTAGAGTACGCCACAAAGAACCCTCTTGCTTCTGTAAACATATTGTGTCACCAACAAAACACTACCACACCATCACACCTCCTCCTCCATGCTTAACGGTGGGAACATTTAGATCATCTGTTCACCTACTCTGAGTCTCACAAGGACATAGCGGTTGGAACCAAAAATGCCAATTTTAGACTCATCAGACTAAAGGACAGATTTCAACCGGTCTAATGTCCATTGCTCGTGTTTCTTGGCCCAAGCAAGTGTCCTCCTATTATTGGTGTCCTTTAGTAGTGGTTTCTTTGCAGCAATTCGACCATGAAGGCCTGATTCACGCAGTCTCCTCTGAACAGTTGATTTTGAGATGTGTCTGTTACTTGAACTTTGTGAAGCATTTATTTGGGCAGCAATTTCTGAGACTGGTTTACTCTAATGAACTTATCCTCTGCAGCAGAGGTAACTCTAGGTCTTCCTTTCCTGTGGCGGTCCTCATGAGAGACAGTTTCATCATAGTGCTTGATGGTTTTTGCAACTGCACTTGAAGAAATGTTCAAAGTTCTTGAAATGTTCTCCATTGACTGACCTTTATGTTTTAAAGTAATGATGGACTGTCGTTTCTCTTTGCTTATTTGAGCTGTTATTTCCATAATATGGACTTGATATTTTCCCAAATAGGGCTATCTTCTGTTTACCACCACTACCTTGTCACAATACAACTGATGGGCTCAAACACATTAAAAAGGAATGAAATTCCACAAATGAACTTTTAAGGCGCACCTGTTACTTGAAATGCATTCCAGGTGACTACCTCATGAAGCTGGTTGAGAGAATGCCAATAGTTTGCAAAGCTGTCATCAAGGCAAAGGGTGGCTACTATGAAGAATCGAAAATAAAACATATTTTTGTTTCACACATTTTTGGTTACTACATGATTCCATATATGTTATTTCACAGTTTTGATGTCTTCACTTTTATTCTACAATGTAGAAAATAGTAAAAAGAAAAAAACTTGAATGAGTAGCTGTGTCAAAACTTTTGACCGGTACTTTATACTGTATATATCTTTTTACTAGACTGATGGCCTGCATCTAACGGTCAGTCTGAAGAGATTGAGGGAGCAGCAGTGCGGCTGCCTCTCACCCGACTCATCAACATCGTCCCTCCGCTCTCACTCCCTCTGCTGAGAAAAGGGGACACAGTCTTCCAGGTGATGGCGAAACTCAAGTCGCACTGCAGTATTTCTGCCTCATGCACCAATTCAGGGCTCAAGTAAACTGTGCAGACACGGTGATCTGAGCTATCTGATTGGCCAGTGGTAGGCCTATATGTGCACTTGATTTGCTCTCTGGGCCTGCCGGGTAGGCGGATTTCTACCTTCAGACACATAAAATGGTTCCCGACGCTAGGGCTGCTGAATCAAGTGCACCTACCACCAGCAGAGTGAAACAAATAAAAACATAGGGGCATAAGGCTTTATCATTGCTTATTTTACAGAAATGTTTTGACTAGGAATGTCTTTAGAGAGAAAGAGACAGAGAGATATGACGCAGTACAAAAAACTGTTTCAAGAATCATGCAAATAATTCAGTGAATCAAAGCGTATTTTTTCTGAAAGAGGAACTAATTCAGATGTGTTTATCACATTAAATGCTGGGTGAGGCTGGGGAAAGGCCACAAGGCTAGAGGTAAAGAGGAAGGGTACAACTCATAAAACTATTGGTATTCATCCCCTGTAAGGTCAAATAATACCAATTGTATAGATGGAAGTGCTATGGGCCTACAGTCTGCACCAACTGGATTGCATTTTTGTGGTGACATTTTAGTGTGTTTGTATGTTTGTGTGCATGCTTGTCTGCCCCTGCTCTGACTCACCACTGTCAGCCTAGAATATTGTCAATGCACACCACTGCAGCTCTTTCACGCAACTCTGGTGACATTTGTTCCTCCACCAGTATAATCACCACCAGCAATTAACTTCCCACCAGAGGAAATCCCATTCTTTAAACTAATTCAATTGAATGTTTATGTATTTGTACTTGTTTTAAAAAATATATATACACTACCGGTCAAAAGTTTTAGAATATCTACTCATTGAAGGTTTTTATTTTTATTTTTTACCTTCTACATTGTAGAATAATAGTGAAGACATCAAAACTATGAAATTACATTTTTTTTTACATTTTACATACATATGAAATAGCACATATGGAATCATGTAGTAACCAAAAAAGTGTTAAACAAATCAGAATATATTTTATTTGAGATTCTTCAAATAGCCACCCTTTGCATTGATGACAGCTTTGCACACACTTGGCATACTCTCAACCAGCTTCACCTGGAATGCTTTTCCCACAGTCTTGAAGGAGATCCCACATATGCTGAGCACTTGTTGGCTGCTTTTCCTTCACTCTGCGGTTCGACTCATCCCAAACCATCTCAACTTGTTTCAGGTCGGGAGATTGTGGAGGCCAAGTCTTCTGACGCAGCACCATCACTCTCCTTTTTACCGGTAGTGTACATCTGCACCTTTTATCTTTGCTGAGTATCTATGGTGTTGTGTGAGAAGCTCATTTACTCTGTTTATTTCCTACACACAGTCCAAATAAGGTATGACTCATGACTCTCAGGGTTCTTTCAGAATTTAAAGAGCCCTTGCCAAATTCCATCAGATAGCAAGTCACACACAGAGAATGACTTTGGGTGCTGCATTACACTGCAAAACAGTCCCTACGTATGGGGCCAAGTGGTGGCAGCTGAGTGATAAAATAGGGAATCATCATCATTATTGTAATAATCAGTATAAAGGCACTCAGTGTGTCCCCTAATCCTCTCGTGTAAGTCTGACTCATACATCCCCTCTCAAAGTGAGTGTGCCTTTGTTGAGCCCATAAAGGCCTAGTGAAAATGCTGGATAGGGTTAGGCCCACTCTATAAACAAGCACAATGGCTAACCTGTGTGGTTGGGAGGCCCTGTGTTTGCTGAGCTAATTAGCATGGTGAAATATGACAGCTCGGGAAGGGCATAGAACAGGATTTAAACAGCAAAGCTGGCAGGGTTGTGAACTCTAATGGACATGCCTGACTCGTTTGTCCTGGGAGTAGGGGATTATATTCTAGAGTGGGCCTACTGTTCCACTTCCCTTGTTTTATTGACCTTAACTCTTCCCTTCCTGCCCACATATACCAAATAGGATTCATTTGTGCTGTATTTTCTTTTGTTCAGGTACATTGGCCACCATGCAATGATGATATAATATTAGATATACTCATGTAACTACTGTACTAAATTACATTATCAAAAGAGATTCATAAATTTCCCCCACTAAATTACCATTGAATTTAATTTGAGGCATGTAACAGCTTTGAACTTCAGGTGGCCCTGCAGAAACTGCCTGCAGATTGCAGGGTGTTGCCGTGATGGTGACACCTGTCAACCACATGAATAAATTATTTAATGGAAAGCAGCAGATAACACAGTTATCTGGGTGGCTGAGGGTTGTCAGGGTAGTCAGAGTGTTGTTGGAGCCAGAGCAGTGGCAGGGCAGTCAGAGTATTGTTGGAGTCAGAGCAGTGGCAGGGTAGCCAGAGTATTGTCAGAGCAGTGGCAGGGTAGTCAGAGTATTGTTAGAGTCAGAGCAGTGGCAGGGTGGTCAGAGTATTGTTAGAGTCAGAGCAGTGGCAGGGTGGTCAGAATGTTGTTGGAGTCAGAGCAGTGGCAGGGTAGTCAATGTGTTGTTGGAGCCAGAGCAGTGGCAGGGTAGTCAGTGTGTTGTTGGAGTCAGAGCAGTGGCAGGGTAGTCAGTGTTGTTGGCGTCAGAGCAGTGGCAGGGTAGTCAGTGTTGTTGGCGTCAGAGCAGTGGCAGGGTAGTCAGTGTTGTTGGCGTCAGAGCAGTGGCAGGGTAGTCAGTGTTGTTGGCGTCAGAGCAGTGGCAGGGTAGTCAAAGTGTTGTTGGAGTTAGAACAGTGGCAGGGTAGTCAGTGTGTTGTTGAAGTCAGAGCAGTGGCAGGGTAGTCAGAATATTGTTTGAATCAGAGCAGTGGCAGGGTAGTCAGAGAATTGTTGGAGTCAGAGCAGTGGCAGGGTAGTCAGATTATTGTTGGAGTCAGAGCAGTGGCAGGGTAGTCGGAGTATTGTTAGAGTCAGAGCAGTGGCAGGGTGGTCAGAGTATTGTTGGAGTCAGATCAGTGGCAGGGTAGTCAGAGTATTGTTGGAGTCAGAGCAGTGGCAGCGTAGTCAGAGTATTGTTAGAGTCAGAGCAGTGGCAGGGTGGTCAGAGTATTGTTGGAGTCAGAGCAGTGGCAGCGTAGTCGGTGTTGTTGGCGTCAGAGCAGTGGCAGGGTAGTCAGTGTTGTTGGTGTCAGAGCAGTGGCAGGGTAGTCAAAGTGTTGTTGGAGTCAGAACAGTGTCAGGGTAGTCAGTGTGTTGTTGAAGTCAGAGCAGTGGCAGGGTAGTCAGAGCATTGTTGGAGCCAGAGCAGTGGCAGCGTAGTCAGTGTGTCGTGGAGCCAGAGCAGTGGCAGGGTAGTCAGGGTATTGTTGGAGTCAGAGCAGTGGCAGGGTAGTCAGTGTTGTTGGCATCAGAGCAGTGGCAGGGTATTCAGTGTTGTTGGCGTCAGAGCAGTGGCAGCGTAGTCAGTGTTGTTGAAGTCAGAGCAGTGGCAGGGTAGTCAGTGTTGTTGAAGTCAGAGCAGTGGCAGGGTAGTCAGTGTTGTTGGCGTCAGAGCAGTGGCAGGGTAGTCAGTGTTGTTGAAGTCAGAGCAGTGGCAGGGTAGTCAGTGTTGTTGGCGTCAGAGCAGTGGCAGGGTAGTCAGTGTTGTTGGCGTCAGAGCAGTGGCAGGGTAGTCAGTGTTGTTGGCGTCAGAGCAGTGGCAGGGTATTCAGTGTTGTTGGCGTCAGAGCAGTGGCAGGGTAGTCAGTGTTGTTGGCGTCAGAGCAGTGGCAGGGTATTCAGTGTTGTTGGCGTCAGAGCAGTGGCAGGGTATTCAGTGTTGTTGGCGTCAGAGCAGTGGCAGGGTATTCAGTGTTGTTGGCATCAGAGCAGTGGCAGGGTATTCAGTGTTGTTGGCGTCAGAGCAGTGGCAGGGTAGTCAGTGTTGTTGGCGTCAGAGCAGTGGCAGGGTAGTCAGTGTTGTTGGCATCAGAGCAGAGGCAGGGTAGTCAGTGTTGTTGGCGTCAGAGCAGTGGCAGGGTAGTCAGTGTTGTTGGCGTCAGAGCAGTGGCAGGGTAGTCAGTGTTGTTGGCGTCAGAGCAGTGGCAGGGTAGTCAGTGTTGTTGGCGTCAGAGCAGTGGCAGGGTAGTCAGTGTTGTTGGCGTCAGAGCAGTGGCAGGGTATTCAGTGTTGTTGAAGTCAGAGCAGTGGCAGGGTAGTCAGTGTTGTTGGCATCAGAGCAGTGGCAGGGTAGTCAGTGTTGTTGGCGTCAGAGCAGTGGCAGGGTATTCAGTGTTGTTGAAGTCAGAGCAGTGGCAGGGTAGTCAGTGTTGTTGGCATCAGAGCAGTGGCAGGGTAGTCAGTGTTGTTGGCATCAGAGCAGTGGCAGGGTAGTCAGTGTTGTTGGCGTCAGAGCAGTGGCAGGGTAGTCAGTGTTGTTGAAGTCAGAGCAGTGGCAGGGTAATCAGTGTGTTGTTGTAGTCTGAGAAATGGCAGGGTAGTCAGTGTGTTTTTGGCGTCAGAGTGTGCTTTCTGTCACATGACACCAGACCTCAGGGATGAGTGCAAAGCCAAACATCAATGCAAACTCAGGGAGGAGAAACAGTTTGTCAACCCATTCTCTGCCCCCGTTGTCTGATGCTGAGGTTGCATGAGGTATGCAGTACGCTACATATGTTTTATAACCTTCCCTTCCACTTCCTGTGCTAAATGATTAGGAACATCTGAGGGACTTTTATGTAATTATAACGTCCATAGAGATGATGTCTATGATGACCCCATTGTGACTGTTTTTGCTTTAACCTGCCAGTGCATTGGCTATATTGGAACTTATCGCTGGTATAGTGTTTCAGAGACGCAGGCTTCTCTATGGCCATGAAAATACATTGGCCCATAAACATGTTGGTATTGGTCATGGAGCAAAATCAGTTGTTGGAAGCGATAGTAATAAACTCAGTCCTCCTTTGTTTTTCACATGTAGGCTACTTTGATGTCAAGAATCAATGTGAGTTTGTGAGATCATTTTAAATACATACCTGTCATGGCAGTTGATGGTAACAGGATGAGATGTTGGTGTAGATTTTTTTATTCTTGACTGTATCTCAGCTCCGCAGGATTGTCCCAGCTCTCAGGCAGGGGGTGTTGGGCCTTGTAGCCAGAGGCTCTGAAAGCACTGTTGCCTTTTTCATCATTCATGTCATGCTTTTTTTATCCCTCAGTTTCCATCAATCTGCAGCTGGAGACAAAGAAAGAGACATGATGATTGACTTGTTGTGAAACAAAGTCAAAAGGCTGGTTTCAGCTGTAAGGGTGGTCCTTTCAGATGATCTCTGTGTTCTGGTGATGCTTGATCTCACTGAGGGCTGTTTCAATGTCTCTGACGCCTTTTATCTGATTCCCCCAGAGTCAGATTAACTTGGGATATAATTTGTATGTCTCTATGTGCAGTTTGAAGTAACTTGCTAACTAGCGCTAGCGCAATTGCTTACTAGCGTTAGTACAATAACTGGAAATCTATGGTAATAGTTAGCATGCTAGTTGTTACCATAAGACTTAGCATTGGCTCACAAAACTACTTCTAACATTATTCATACTGGATGCAGAGCCATGGATACCATTTTTATGAGTTCATCTGACTCTGGTGAAGTAGATAAAGGGTTTAATTACGAAAATCCTGAAGTATCCCTTTAAAAGGAGGGGGAAGTATGTTTCGGTTTTCTTGCGGTGAAGGAGAGTCGGACCAAAATGCAGCATGGTATTCTTGATACATGTTTAATGACGATGAAAAAAACGAACAATACAAAAACCGTGAAAACCTATACAGCCTATCTGGTGCAAACAAACACAGAGACAGGAACAATCACCCACAAAACACTCAAAGAATATGGCTGCCTAAATATGGTTCCCAATCAGAGACAACGATAAACACCTGCCTCTGATTGAGAACCACACCAGACAGCCATAGACTATGCTAGAAAACCCCACTAAGCCACAATCCCAATACCTACGAAAAACCCCAAGACAAAAACACACCACATAAAAAACCCATGTCACACCCTGGCCTGACCAAATATTAAAGAAAACACAAAATACTAAGACCAGGGCGTGACAAAGTATGCATGAACTCTTTAGCTAATGATCATTTCTAAATGAGATTTGCGAAATATTATGCAAAAATGTCAATTGGGCATGGTTTCCCAACTTTCTCCCAACTTTGCTTCAGAGAAAAAGCTTATACAAGCACAGAGAAATAACCTACTGTAGCCTACAAATAAACGATCCAAAACAAATAAACTGAGATACAATGCTGGTTTGGACAAGTCTTTGTTTCCAAGTAAGTGTGCATTGTTCCTTCTATATGGGTTCAAAACACCATTCATGCATTGTTTTATCGACATAGAAATGCTAGATGCACAACTAACTCGTCAACGGTCTGCTAAAAGAAAAACGAAATCATTATGAACATGCCTACTATCACACTGCTAATGAAAACGGACAGGGAGCAGCTAAGTAGAGGAATGATGGGATTTTTACAAGGATATAACAAGGACTTTCTGTGGGGATGGGTAAGGTACAGGCACGTATGTTTTTGTTGTCCGAAACTCTGAATGGGCTTTGAATATTGAGTTAGTATTTACTAAGCATAAAGTAGGCTGTATGTGTGAGTGGTGGGGGAACTTGACAGGACAGTAATAGCTCCTGTAGGAAAGTGGTTACAATCCAGACTGACTCTGGTTACAGAACTGCTGAAATAGCCCAAAGTTTCCACTCTGTACATTCCACTTGGCATCTGTTCCCACTCCACACTTTTGCTAAATATTTTTCTGGAACAATGTTGTGTTTACCTGACCTACTCTATACCTCTCCCAAGAAGAAATACATGGTTTTAATACAAAAAAAATTACTCACTCTGAAAGCGGCCAGAGATCAAGTGTCTTTTTGCCAGCATTTTTTGTCTCTGGCAATGTAGCTAGTGAAGCAGCTCTTAAACTGATGCTAACGGAGAAATGCCTTAAAGCTATCTCTGCATTTCACGCTCTGCACTGGACAAAATGTCCATGACATTTCAGGGAGAGCTAGAGCCCTCAGCCTAGACTTCAATAATATCTTCCACATATTCTTCTCCACAGCTATATATATATTATTTTTACTATTGAGCAGACTACAGGGGGTTTGGGAGGATGTGTTAACATTATTGGCCACCGTCTCGTTGATACAGTATATCCACATTCAAATATTGACCACATATTGGCAATGACAGAGCTTTTTAATAGTACGTGCCAATGTCTCCGAGTTATGAAGTGTGATATCATGTAATATCATTGAAAGTACCCTGTGTAGTGAGTGTCCTGTTGACTTTGAGTGGCCAGGCTGTGCTGAGAATAGTGTCTCTCTTCAGGGAGGAAAAAGGACCAGGTCAAGGGCAGGTGGACTGAACAGAGATGATTTCAGCTGGCAGGCTAGACAATCTGAGAGGGACAATGGTAACCGTTACATGCCCTGTCATTTACTCACAACCTCTCAGCCAGGGTTCACAGAACTCCCATGGAGGTGGTCAAAAGCATTGACTATCAGGAATCAAAGTAAGACCCAGAGGCAGACTGTCAAAGTAACAATGTTTAATGTTCCAACAGGCACAAGCAGAAGACATGTCAAGGCAGGCAGAGGTCGCTATTCCAGAGGGAGGCAGAGGTACAGGCCGGCGGGCAGGCTCATGATCAGGACAGGCAAGAGTCAAGACCAGGAGGAAATGCAAAAGAGAATAGAAGCAGCAGTACGGGAAAACACACTGGTTGACTTGAAAAACATACAAGACGAACTGGCAGAGAGAGACAGGAAACACAGGGATATATACACCAGGGAAAATAAGCGACACCTGGAGGGGCTGGAGACAATCACAAGACAGGTGAAACAGATTGGTGCTTGACATTGTCGTGACATCTGCAATAAAGTCCGGGGCTTGACATTGTCGTGACATCTGCAATAAAGTCCGGGGCTTGACATTGTCGTGACATCTGCAATAAAGTCCGGGGCTTGACATTGTCGTGACATCTGCAATAAAGTCCGGGGCTTGACATTGTCGTGACATCTGCAATAAAGTCCGGGGCTTGACATTGTCGTGACATCTGCAATAAAGTCCGGGGCTTGACATTGTCGTGACATCTGCAATAAAGTCCGGGGCTTGACATTGTCGTGACATCTGCAATAAAGTCCGGGGCTTGACATTGTCGTGACATCTGCAATAAAGTCCGGGGCTTGACATTGTCGTGACATCTGCAATAAAGTCCGGGGCTTGACATTGTCGTGACATCTGCAATAAAGTCCGGGGCTTGACATTGTCGTGACATCTGCAATAAAGTCCGGGGCTTGACATTGCCGTGACATCTGCAATAAAGTCCGGGGCTTGACATTGTCGTGACATCTGCAATAAAGTCCGGGGCTTGACATTGTCGTGACATCTGCAATAAAGTCCGGGGCTTGACATTGTCGTGACATCTGCAATAAAGTCCGGGGCTTGACATTGTCGTGACATCTGCAATAAAGTCCGGGGCTTGACATTGTTGTGACATCTGCAATAAAGTCCTGTCATTCAATACAAACACACTGTAGTGCTGTAACAGTTAATTCCTCAGGCTCTCTGCTGAAGATGTCTTTAGGACGATCAATTCATTCTATTCTATTACAGAGAGGAAGGAAACATTACGTTTATGATTTCAAGCACACTGTAATAGCGTATTGGCACAAGGGTCATCCTAAAACAATCCAATTTACAGCATTCAAGAGGTGCTAACTTCACAGAGTATAGCTGTCTAATTCCACATTGTTTAAATTGGTGCATGCCCTGATAGCTGATTAGCAAGTAAAAACTAGAAAATTACATCCTTAAAATTAGTCAAATTTGATTGGAATGGCGGAAACACATAATTTCCCTGTTAACATACAATTGCTATTGTCAGGTTAGGAAGTTAAACCTGGCCATTCACTGCATTTAATGGTTATAGTCACTTCACATTTTCTACCCACTCCATTCTTCAACTCTAGGCTAACCCCTATAAGAAATGTTACCTTGTCTCATAACCTATGAGCCTCGGGAATATCTAGTTATGAATCTTTTCATTTGCCAGTCATTGACTCTTTATCGTTAGTAGTTAACTAGACTGTCAAACGACCTTTCTCGGAGCTGGATGAAAGTAATTGTCACTTGTGTGATGTCTCTCAGTGGGTTGCCAGACCTTTAAAATGGGACCTAGGTCTCTGTCATGTTCTGAACTCTACTCTTTCCATTTGACCCACGCATGACCCAGTTTTGTTTGTATAAACACAAGGTTCTGATAGACCAGACTGCATCTGGAGAAATATATGTTGCCACTTCAAGCCAACTCTTGAATATCATTGGGGTTCTTATGATGACAACAATTAATACATTTATGGAAACTATTTATCTATTGTAAAGGATAATCCTACAGACTATATCATAATGCAGTGAACCCGGAAGTCGCTATTGTCTCAAGGTGTAAATATTATACTAACTGTATTATACAGTGGAAGTGGAACCATCACACAAACACTTAAACACACCTCAACTCTACACCTCATTAGATAGCACCCTGTCTCCCATGAGCTTACAGCTTCAATGACGACACACATCCTCATGAGACAATATCAATTTGACTACCAGCTGCAGAATTAAACATGCACTCTTCCAAACAATTGTCTCTTCTGTAAGGTCTGTTCGGTCGCAAGTCTGTGTTCTTCTCAGAAACGGTGTATATTTAAAAGTTTCTCTCTTTGTGTTTCTTAGCAGGGTTGGTGAGGATGGAGGGCTGCCCACTCCACTGCCAACGCGTCTGAACAGACACGGCCACACAGAGAATTAGAGAAGGGTTCGCCCATCGTCACATGTAGGCCACATATCTGCTCTCCTCCATGCCTTGAGACTGAATAGGTATGCCATTGTTTGGAGTAAGGCTTTATTTTTTTACATTGTTTTCTTTACCATGAGAAATGAAGCCGAGCGAGAGTCCCAGAACTGGGGTTAGTCTAAATCTGCTATGATAGGGGATTACAAGGTTTCACTCCATGCTTAAAGAACCATACCCTGATGTTAAGTCAAGATATAGAGATTCAGCATATGTGTTGGTATAGAGCTTCAACGTGTCAGTTTACTCAAAATAATGTCTGAGTGATTTCACCTGTTTCCTTTATAGCATGTCCCTCTGGTAATACTCCAAACAGGGGGAACTGACACTAATTTGACCTCACCAGTCAGTAGACATATAAAACCAAACTCCTATTTAATAAACAGAGCTGAAGTAAATATATCTGAATTACTGCACATACGCTTTCTACATATTTTTGTTTAATTGTTATTGAAAAGCTGTTCCTGTCTACACAAATGCATTGAGGATTTGTGCATCATTTTCTTGTCACAGACATGTGGCAATACACTTCACACAATAGAATGGGTGAATGAGAGTGCCCATTACAGCCGGAGGAGAAATGGCAGAGAATTGCTTTTAGTTTGTCATGTACATCCTCATTCTCCTGGTTCACCTGCAGAACATACCACTGGCTCTTTGAATCACAACATCTGAGCACATTACAAGAAGATACAATATATATTTTGATAATAGCATGCCTGCCATTGAGTTGTTTTCTGGCTTAGGAAGTTGTGGCAAATAAGAGGGAAGAGCAATAACCATGAGAACTATGCAAAGGGCAGTATTAGAGCCAGTATTCCATGAGAACAAACTATAATGTGCACCACTATAATTGCAAAACAACTCTTCCCCTCGTCCTCATCCCAAATTACTAATTCACAATTAAATGAGGCAAGGTTTGTTTCAAAATAATTAATGAGATAAACTGTAGCTGGGTTGGTTAGTTGGCTTTGTTTTATTTGTTCCATATCTTCTCATTTGAGGAAATCAAAAGACTGGGAGGGTCACTTCTTGTTCAAGTGGACCCATTGAAAATGAGAAATCTGATAAACAAATGCCTGAATGGTTGATAAATTAGTCACATAGTATTTTCTATTTTTCTCACACAGAATAAAGCTTCCCAGTGCTTTAGAGTTTTCTCTTCAATTTAATTCAAAATACCCAATCAATATCAGACAAATTGCTATCATTTCAGGAAATCCAACAAACATTTGCTGTACCGTACAGATAGTTCTTTGGGTATCTGCAAGTAAGGCATTTTAATGAATTCCAGGTGATGTTCCCCTCACTGAACCAAATACGAACCCCCAGTTGACCATCTCTTGTTGAAAGATGAAAAACCTTTGATATCCTAATTGTATACTGCTATACATTCCGATGTTAAAACTAACTTATTAAGTGCTGTGATTAGAGTAAGGGAAACGGAGCTGGGAAGAGACCCAGAAATCCAAGCTGACTGTTCACCTAACAAGGTGCAAGAGATGAAATATAAGTGTATGCAAAGGGTCCATAGGACTTCCATTATGTGTAATAAAATGAATGCCTAAAACAAGGACCTATGACCTAAAACAAGGAAAGTTCAATTGTAAAAATATATATCTACAAGACAAAAGAAACATCAATGTCCAAATAACTATTTTTAGGCATTTTATGGCATACCCTGTTCATGTACCAGCTGACAGATGTAGACTACAGGGTATTCCTCCACCACCTACTCCACTTTAGAGCATCTCTTTTAGTCATAGCATCCTAAACAGTTTGTGCCGAGACAAGATATAAGGTGACATGTTTTGCTGTGATTACAACTGAACCGAGCCATATTGCTAATTAAAATACAACTTATAATGTCTCTGGTGCAGTGAGGGAGCGCCCTGGGTACAAATATGCACTTTTTATCATTGGAAGTATGCCTGAATGCACACGTCACATTTTATCTGTCAATAGGTGTAGGGTTCTCTCAAAATGGAGTTGACTCTCGACTCCTGAAAGGTGCACATTGAATTAGTGCAAACTCTGTTTCAGTTCAGTACAGTACCTTAGCTTGAATTTGAATGAAAATCCTTCTACATAATTGAGACTTCTACATGGTCTATGCATGCACTCACAACAGTACCAAGTGATTACATATAATCGGGAGTTGTCAGTCATACGTTGTGAGGGCAACATAGTGGACCTGTGATTGTACTAAGATGAGGTTGCTGTGTTTTTGATGTATATTCTCTTGTGTGTTGCTAATGGTAGAGCTTCTGCCTGTGGGCCTGCTGCTACCGCTACTGCTGAGGAATGGTAATGATCAATGGGATGATAGTGATTATGGTTATGATGATCATCATACCTCCTGTTATCCTTCCACGTGCAGAACACTGCCGTTGTCCTTTCTCCTTACTGTTCTGTGCTGCAGCCTAAATCCAATAACCCCGTCAGTTATCAAGCCCTCTGTTACCTGTCATATACTGAATTTCCATCAAGGCGGAGGATGCTTTTAGGGTGTGCACGGCGCTGAATTATAAAAATGTTGCAAGTTGAATGGGTGGAATAGAGGAATAAAGGCAGAGACGGGGGCTGCTAGCAGTGAGTGGAGAATCAGGACTGGGCTGCTGCCCTTCGATCATGGCCCTATGGGCCAAAAGAATCCTTGGATAACGAGTAGAGTGAGAGATTAGTGTGAATCAAAGTGGATATTAAACAGGATGGCAAACAAATTGATGCGCCTAATTATGAAGTCCTTGAAATTTGCTGAATCTCTATGAATCACATTCAAGTCGCTGAGGTGTTTGTGGGGATTTTACTCATTGAGTTTTCCACTGTATTGTATGGCAACGCGTGTTTTACCCTGCTCTGGGCACTTACAGTGCATACAATATGTATCACCAGAGTCCTTGTTGTGTTGCAGGCAAATATTAGGTTGGAGGTCAGGAACTAAAAGCATTAATGTAGCAGACAAGAGGAGCTGTCAATTGCTATATTTATCAACAACTGTGGCTGAACATTTACTGTTAGATTTACTGTTAGACAAGGCAGTGAAAACAAAGAGAAAGAAAGCAGTGAGAAAGAGAACAGAGAGGAGATTGAAAGAGAGGTACGCCTATCACCACTGTAACCCTAGCTGCCACCAAGCCTGCTGGAGCGGAATTGAGGCCAGTGACGAGTGGCACTCTCAGAGACACAAACTAAGGCTCTCGCCTCTCAACACCTGCCTCTTCATTTCCTACATTATTCTATTTTCCTCTGAGTCCCAGGAGGACTAGCGAAGTGACGCTACTCCAAACCCTCCAAAAGCAACAGCATTAATAATGAAAACAACCTACGTCGACTCCACCAGCAATTTGAATTTTCAGAGCCATTCAGGGGTGATGTTTTGAACCAAGATTTGGAAGTGGGTTAAGTCAAGAGATGCACATACTCTGTCAGAGCCATGTGCATTATGTGCTTATCAAGCTACACTGTCTTTTCTTGTTTGCTGTGGCTTGCCTCATATCACAGACTAAATAAAGCTGTATACTCAGAACATACTAACAAGAGAACAAGTTGATGCTTTTGAAGGTAACAGTGGGATGTATCAATCAACATTCATTCAGTTTCCCCAAAAGGCACATTAATCCAGATAAAATGGGAGTTAATGTGACTGCTTGTGATGAGAGCAAATAGGGTTTTAAGTAAATAAGGAGTGGTCACCTGATTCACAAGAAAGTGGTCAAATGAAAGCCTTCAATTCAAACCATTAGGCATGGCTGTCATAACATGGCTGCTATTATTGCAGAGTGCGCAATGACAATGAACTAAACAATACATGTGAGCAGCATGCATCTACTATGCAGAGGTAAGGGAGAGATTATTAGAAAAGGTTACTACTCTGCCTAGGTGGAAAGTGGCTGTTTCTGGCTGTTTGCAATTGTAATAGGTTACATTTGCATGGTCAGTCTGAGAAAATGAATGGTGTGTGTGTGTGTGTGTGTGTGTGTGTGTGTGTGTGTGTGTGTGTGTGTGTGTGTGTGTGTGTGTGTGTGTGTGTGTGTGTGTGTGTGTGTGTGTGTGTGTGGCGGGTTGAGAGAGTCAGAGAGAGCGAGAGAGAGAGACTGACAGGGAGAGGTAGCGTGACTGACAGAGAGAGAAAGAGTGACTGACAAACAGAGAGAGTGACAGAGAGAGTGACAGAGGCAGAGAGAGTGACCCTTTAATGTCAAACAATTAAAGTTGCTCAATCATAGGCGAGGAATGCAGAATAATGGCAGTGCACTTTTAGTGACGAGTGGCCAACAACTGACAGACAGGCATGCTGACATTTCTGAAGACTGATAGATGATGCAACACCTTCACTGTTGAGATGTGATGAGACGTTGACAGCTGGACAGATCCTTGATCTGGCATAATAATGTTTTCTCACATCTACAGTACCAAAGTTGTTTTTAAAAGGGCCTGCAACCACTGCAAGTGGAATGTCTCCCCCCTCCCCTTCAGCAAATAGTTCTATCCATATTGTCCAGTTTTAACAGTATATGTATATTCAGTATATGTCATGTCACTCACTGCTGCTTCTTGTAGCCACTGAGAATACCATCATGAGTAGTATGTGCAGCAGAGGTAGTTTGGTGGGCTTACAGTCAAGTGATAAGTACCCTTGTCTGAGACCATAGCAAATGCATATTTTATCCAAACATATAAAGAAATCCCAGCTGAACTACACTACTTTCAGTGTTACCAGTAGTTTAGATTTAAATACATGTGTTTTATCATAATTGTGATAACATGTTAGACAGTTATATGTACATACTGTGTACTCTGCACTGTATTGACTCTAATTCTGTTCTGGTATTGAGAAATCACCCCTGACACAGCAATTAGCGATAGTACCAGGCATTGGCCTCTTTCACTGCCTGATGATGATGTGCATAAATTCGAGTTGCATTCAACCAGACAAAAGCGCTGGTACTTCTCATAGTTGTGTGCCCGAGTCGCCCGTTCACTGAATGTTTCCAAACAGTCCCATTTTGAGAACCGTTAATGTCATCTGCGCTGCTCTGGTGACGTCGCAATTGCGCATCCCAATGTGAATTGAACTGTAGGCGCACTGAAGCAAAAAATAACTATGGCCTGGCTATTTAATTGTATCTGGTCAGGTGCTACAGATATTGCTCGATGGGAGTATGTATGTTTTGTTGAAACTCACGCTGAATTATGTTGGCTACAATGGGTGTGATCTTGAGTGTCTGTGTGCATAATGCACAGCATAGGCCATAAGAAAATGGACCCGTTGTGAAACGTAAGTTGATGAGAAAAGCACCGTGTTCTGACCGGCTGCTCCAGAAGCCTGTGGCTCTGATGGTGTCATAGAGGGGGGGGGTCGGGGGTCGGTAGGTGGCAGTCGTGTCCCATCTGGTGCAGGGAGCCACTGAGAAACAAGCCTCCCCACTCTCTCTCTCTCTCTCTCTCTCTCTCTCTCTCTCTCTCTCTCTCTCTCTCTCTCTCTCTCTCTCTCTCTCTCTCTCTCTCTCTCTCTAACTCACACACACATTCTTAAGTCGTGCACGCACGGGGGCAAACACACGCGCATCCATATTACCCCCAGACGCATCGTTCCTCATGATATCAAGTGATAATGCAATTGACCAATCAGCGGGTAGATGATGGCAGGAAATTGGATAATTGTATTTCACCCATCAACAGTGAGAAAGGGTACGTGGAGAAATTATAGAGGGACCCACAACAAGGCAGACGCAACACGTGAATGTGCGTCAAAGGAGAGGTGTTCAGCCAGTCTAGAGGGAGTATTTCTTCTGCACTGACTGGCGATATACAAATGGTCTTGTTTTGAGTGAGGGAGGAAGCCAGTGCGTTCTGGGTGTGAGGCTATCGGCACGCTGCAACAGAGGAGAAACTACTTCCCCACACTGTCCACTATCTATTGTCTAGACCTTCGAACTTGCACATGCATGGTATCATATGATCTATGTGAGAGTGCACAAATGCATTGCATGTATAAGCTGTAGATTGTTGGATGTAAACTAATTATTAGCCTGATAAATTGTGGTCAGAGCTATTGGCCATCATGCCAATGCGCAATTAGAGTTGGCGAAGAGCGCGCACGGAGGATCATCACTAGGTGGATATTCGTTCCCTCTTGTGAGATATCAGTGGATTGTTGGTACTGGAGAGTCCTGTCTGACATACGTATAGAGCAAGAGAGCAGAGAGAGGAGGCTATGATTGCTGTGGGGGAAAACTGACAGGAGCAGCTTGGTGAACAAACGGCTCTCGAGACGCAATGAGACTTCGGGACACGAAACCTTTGGAACTATAATAGGCCTAATATATAGCGTTATATTAGTTCATCCTATGAAACATACTCATAAAATTTGCCTTAGATTTGAGAGTCAGAGACCAAGGAAGGGGATTTCGTTGTTAACCCTGTAAACAAGGCTTTAATGCATTTATAGGCTATACAACCTGCTGGATTTTCCACCTGACTCGCCGCAGGTGTTTACATCAAACATACTGACTGACGCCTATGAACATCGATGGAATAATCTATCAGAAGACAAAGATAAACCTGACGACTGTATCATTCTTCGTCCAATCCACCGAAGAATTCATAGGCTACATCAACTCCGGGACCCCGACCAACGACATTCAATACGGAGGAAAAGATTAGTAAGAATCTTGAAATCCGCACTGGGTTGTGCGTTGAAATCTAATCAGATTCCAGTGGGGCTGCAGAGTGGCAAGGGGAAGCGTGAGAAAAGTTCCAGCGAAAAGCGTGACAGCGGGAAGACAACTATCAACCTCTTTATTTTTGCTCAATATGTATGTCGATGATATCCAGCCGTAGATTATGATGAGGTTTGAGGATGTTATCAATCTGGGGGTCCACGGCTGCGTGAGACGGTGTCTTTAGTGGTCTGTCTCTGAAGAGGTTGGTTTGTTTTTTATTGAAAATAAAAATATAAGGGCTGGATCTGGGAAGAGCTCGGATTTCTCCTGATTCACCAAATGGTAGCGGACAGCGACATAGATATAATTGTGCCTTGTTAACCTCACAGCGGGATATCGCTCTGCATCGAACCATTAGTTTCAACAGTGCCTCCGTGTTATTTGCTTCTTGAAAAATATGATTATGGTGATGGATAATTTGTCTCTATTATCAATGTGCAAGTCCTAAATCTCAACCGATTGATTGGTATTCATTGGTGGATTAAATTCTACATCGTTTGCAATCTGGGGACCGGATAAGGTGTGTGAAAGTATCACCACGGAGTCTGCCAAATTGCTTGAGAATTGCGGATGTATTTTCGATGCAGTTTTCGAGGGGAAGGAGCTGAAGAGCCAACTGTCGTTGTTTGAATCAGCTATCCTGCTAACATCAGCATCTTTGGTGACAAGTAAGTTATATGTGCTAATTTTGTTTAGTAGAATTGATTTCTAAATGCCACTAAAACCTTGCCCACATTGAATTACGGTTTTAGCTAAAGCATATTGGTAATCTGGTAGAGGTAGGCTATTTAAAATCCGCGTTCCTTTGCTGCTCTATCTCACTTTTGTCGTGTTATATTACGATATAGACTAAACAAAAAGCTTCATCCGACTTAATCTGACAAAAAAAGCATATATTGTGTGATGTGATGAATGGACCATTCGGTGTGTGTGTGTTCGCGTGCGTGCGTGCGTATGTGTTGGAACGCTCTAGGAAATGCTTGTCGATTCAGCCTTTATTCGACTAACCTATACACATTTTATTTTATCATGAGGCTGATGCTGATACCACAAATAGCCCAAACTGATCAAAATGTGTGGAGAGGATGGTTGACTCTGTTTTGTTGAGTAGTGGTGATGCAGTCTGTTGCATCCCATTTGCTCTATTCGGACCGTTGGATTTCAGCACCTACCAAAGGCCAAATAACATTCAGAATATCTAATATGTTATGCTGATTATAATATGCACAGTAGGCTCACCAATAGCTATTTGTAGAGCACATTGCTGTGCAATTGACTTCACACTGTTATGTTACTAAGGCTCCTCGCATGCGCCCGGTGGAAAGCCTAACATATGAGCACTGCCATGTCTTTGAGAATGATGTTTGCAAGAACACTATAGGGCTGTAGCTAATGCACTTTCATTTCCACCTATCCATGGAGGGTAGTGTCTGTTTTAATGCAGAGGCATTGCTGTTAGCTCACTACTGGTATTGAGGGAGCTGTCTCTCATGAACGTGGTGCTGAAATGACAAGCTTCGCTCGTCATGATGTCTAGAAACGAACGTAGGCTAGAAACTCTGATGGCTAGAAACGAACGAAGCATAATGTGTGGTGTATAGCACACATACATGAAGCAATGGTGTTTTGGTTATATTCCAGTTATGATAATTGATCACCATGCACTGATGTAGTGTGCCGTGGTATGGGATATGGTGTATAGGTTGAAACGGATTGGTTCTCCATTCATTCATTCATCCATCTCACCCATTCATTCTTGGCACTAGGAGCACATGGAAACACACACACACACACACACACACACACACACACACACACACACACACACACACACACACACACACACACACACACACACACACACACACACACACACACACACCCTGAACCCTCCTTCTCACACAGTGGTCTCTTTGATCTCGCAGAGGGACAGCAAGACAGAAGACCACAGAGAACATGCACACACAGGGCCTTGCATATAGCCAGTAATGAACGTTGGATTACATTTGACTCATTCAAAATGAGGTTTTATCATATCTGCATGCTTAAAGAAATTGTTATACAGTATACAACTCTCTAACATGTGAATTTAACCAATTGTGTTTTCTTAATTTCAACCACCCATTTGTCTGAAAACAATGAAATAGGTACTCCACAGTGCATTCAGAAAGTTTTCACACCCCTGCACTTCTCCACATTTTGTTGATTTACAGCCTGAATTTAAAATGGATTAAATTGAGATGTTGTGTCACTGGCCTAAACACAACACCCTGTAATCTCAAAGTGGAATTATGTTTTTAAAAATGTTTACAAATGAAAAAAAAAAAATGAAATGTCTTGGGTCAAGAAGTATTCAACCTTTTGTTGTGGCAAGCCTACATCATTTCAAGAGTAAACATTTGCTCAACAAGTCACACAATATGGACTCACTCTGTGTGCAATAATAGTGCAATAATGACTACCTCAACTCTGTACCCTACACATACAATTATCTGTATGTTCTCTCAGTCGAGTAGTGCATTTCAAACACAGTTTCAACCATAAAGACCAGGGAGGTTTTCCAATGTCTCGCAAAGAAGGGCACCTATTGGTAGATAGGTTAAAAAAAATTAGTCATTGAATATCCGTTCAAACGTGTTGAATATTCGTGTTTTTAATGACACTTTGGATGGTGTATCAATACACCCAGTCACTACAAAGCTATAAGCGTCCTTCCTGACTCAGTTGCCGGGGAGGAAGGAAACCACACTGGGACTTCACTATGAGGCCAATGGTGACCTTAAAACAGTTACAGAGTTTATTGACTGTGATAGGAGAAAATTGAGGATGGAAAAATATTACATCGTAGTTGTTCCACAATACTAATATAAATGACAGAGTGAAAAGAAGGAAGCTGGGATAGAATAAAAAATATTCCAAAACATTCATACTGTTTGCAATAAAGCACGAAAGTAAAACTGCAAAAAATGTTGCAAAGAAGTTTACTTATGTTTGGAGCAAATCCAATACAATACATCAGTGAGTACCACTCTTCATATTTTAAAGCATGGTGGTGGCTGCATCATGTTATGTGTGTGCTTGTCAGCGGCAAGGACTAGGGAGATTTTTAGGATAAAAATAAATGGAATAGAGCTAAGCAAAAATCCTAGTTCTTTCCAACACACTGGGATGCAAATTCACTTTTCAGCAGGACAATAACCTAAAACACAAGACTTGACAGAGCCTGATAAAAAAAAAGAAGAATGTGCAAATATTGTACAATCCAGGTGTGCAAAGCTCTTAGAGACGTACCCAGAAAGACTCACAACTCTAATCACTAAAGTTGATTCTAACATGCATTAATTGATTCAGGTGTGTGAATACTTACGTAAATAATTTCTTTCAGTATTTCATTTTCAATAAAGTCAGAATTTCTAGAAAACATGTTTTGACTTTGTGATTATGGGGTATTGTGTGTAGATTGGTGAGAAATAAACTATTGTATCTAATTTGAATTCAGGCTGTAACTCAACAAAATGTGGAATTAGGCACTGTATATACTGGATACAAGCTACTATCAAATATTATTTGTCAATCATGTTTTTACCATCTTCTCCTATAATACAGCTACATTGAATCATGGATATATGAAGGTCATTTTAGGCGATACAGGTAGTAAGGCTTGGTGAACGAGCAGAGAATATTATGACTTGGTTTTAGATTGACAAATGCAGTATCTATCCTACCTTTCAGTGTTGGAAGTATATGCCATTTAGTAGTAACAGTAGTAGTCAATCATTAATAATACATCACAGTAGAAGTAATAGGAGTAGTAATGTTATAGCTTCAGTTGCAACTGAGGTTACGGTTGTCATTCTACTGTTGTAGAATTGATCGCAGCTTTCTGTCACCTGATTAAAGTGGCCCCCTATTCCCTCAGGTTAGTGAGGGAGTGAACATCTTTCACCCTATTTGAGAAAGCATGTTGCCTTGGGGAGACAAATTAGACTGCTCATTTTATGTTCTTCCCCTGTCAAAGATTTTAGCATGATAAATCCACTCTATGAATCCCAAAGACGACATGTGTTTGTTGTGGCCTGATGCAGTGATTCATGCCTACGAGGAGCCTATCCCTTCTGCATGTAGAGCACTTCTCAAAGGTCCACTTCCCTCCTGAGCTTTCCTTTCTATAGAGGTGATAGAAAGTCATCAGTCTGGGGCTGGGGGGTTCTTGTTTTTTACTATTGCAGTAAGATGGTCAACATTTCAGCACGTACAGTAGTGCCTTCATCATTGTTGTAGGTCCATGCTCTGTAAAACGTCAATGATACAATGACAACTTCCCATAATCTCCTAGAGTCATGTGTACCTACGTGTTTGTTTATTTTATTATGTGCTGGTGACAACAACAGAATCCCCAGTGTGTCTCAGGCATCCCCAGTGGTGCAGTGGTCTCAGAGCAGGTGCAGTGTGGGTACTGAGGACCGAGGGAAAAGTCCTGCTGCTGCTAACATCAAGCCAGATTTCAGTTGATAACATTGTCACCTCCTCAGACGTCTGTTTCATGTCCAATTCCTCCCCTCGTTGCGGTCTCAGTAATCCGATGAAAATTGTGCCAAGCGGCCCTGTCAAAAAATTAATGAACTTGTCAGCCAGAAAAGGGTAGCATTGCGACAAGGTGTCAGCCCCTCGTGAAGCCACAGAGCATATGCCCATGTTCCTTTTCCCACATCCTCCTTTGAAATGTTGCTTATTTCTTCAGACTGTGACTCTGTTCAGATCAGGGCCATCGCTTTGTGCCATTTAATAAATGTTCATTTGTTAAATCCGATTAATCTGGGTAAAGCCCCAGCTTAGGACACCATTAGCATTCATTTCTCTGACTGCTGGGGACTTCTATCAATAATGGAACCGCCCGTACATCTTTCATCTTCTCTGGGTAGAAATGTTCTCTGGGTATTGGATTGGTCGTGAAAGGGAAATTAAAAAGTCAGGCAGTCCTGTGTTTTCTACACTCTTTGAAAAAAGTTGCTATCTAGAACTTAAAAGGGTTCTTTGGCTATCCCGTACGAGGACCCTTTGAAGAACCCTTTTTGGTTCCAGGTAGAACCCTTTTGGGGTAAGTGTTGGCTGCCAGACCGGCAGATAGAAACACCATGGGGGAGGTTGAGATGAGGAGGGGGGCTGGGGTACCAAGGCAGTGCTGCGGTGCTGTGAGTATATACACTATAAACTCTAACTGGATGCATCATCTCAGATTATTGGTGGTTTGTTACATTCAGTCCCTTGATGACTTCCCATGTCTAGGTGCTGCGTAGCCTAGTGGTTAGAGCGTTGGACTAGTAACCGGAAGGTTGAGAGTTCAAACCCCCGAGCTGACAAGGTACAAATCTGTCGTTCTGCCCCTGAACTGACCTGGTTAAATAAAGGTAAAAAAATAAAATAAAATAAAAATGTAGGCAATGGTTGAGTCCATGGCTGCTATGGTGATTGTCACACCAGCAGTCAGGAGTCATTAGTAGCCTACCAAACTTGCTTACGGCCAGTTGCTAATGGCCTGGTACTCAGCGCTCTATTGTCCCTCTAATCACTCTGTCATCAATGCAAATGAATTCGAAAATAAAATCAAACACTTCATGAGAGCCCTGGCATTCAGAGTTTGAGCGGAAAAGGATCACCTCTTGCACAGCAAGAGCCCGCTCTTCATAGCTGGTTGATGCATGGAATTAATAAGTGTTCCCATAAACCCATGTTGCGCAACAGTTCTATAGGCTATGCTATGCAATTATGTGAGAAAACAGAGTTTTAATGGCATCTATTAAAAATAGGAATATCCCATCAGCTTTAATCCGTTACATGTAAGGGATTACAAAAAAAGCATAACTGTAGTACGTTGTTACTATCAAAAATATTGTAATCAGATTACAGATACTTTTGAAAAACTAGATGATTACTTCGAAGATTACTTTTAAATTCAGAAAGGATGTTTGTGAAAAAAATCTTTGACAATTCTCTGTTTTCTTAATGACATTTAAATCAGCATTGAAAAAAAGCTCAAATTTAAGTTTGTTCCACCTGAGCGAGTCTGACCATAAGTCAGAGACCAGTATGATGACAAGCTAGTGGGAAGGTTGCTGTCCTTTTCTGTGGCATAACCAACTTGGCTCGTAATTTAACAATTGTATTCGTATTTACAGATGGGATACACGTTTGTTATTAAGGCATATGAAACGACAGTTTCCTGAAATGAGTCACAAATGTGTTTGATGGATCGCCAGAAAAGCTTTTGTAGACTACAGATTATCCAACTTGAATCAACTCTTGGAGGTAAGGATGACAGCAGTGGTGTTGTCTACAGCGATACGGATATCACTTATTATTGATATCTACATTGCGCATTAATGTGAATCACACTGTTGCTCTCTCATTTAGCTATTTGTGGCTTACTGATTGGTGTTGTTGGGGATGGCTGATCACAATCTAAATATGTATTTGAAGTCAATAATGTTTGAATTCAAGAAGTTTAAGCTGCCAATCAATCATTGTTTTTGAAACCAGTGGACAGCTAGTGAAAAATGCAACAGCTGCACAGTGCGGATCCCAGCCTATGAAATAAAAGTGGTGCTTAAATTGCTCAATCTAATTCATGCTGAAAAAACTAAACTCTATAGACCTAATGGACACATGCTCAAACTCGTAAACGTTTGATAGACTTAAAGGGGCAATATTTAGTTGCTACATCCTTTTTCGGACTTATAAGTTATATATATTAATGTATAGATATAATTTCATCATATTATTAAATGTAATAGAAAGAGATGGGTTAGAAGAAGCCTACATAACCAACCCATAAAATAACATTTTACCTCCATTTTACCTGCCATCGTCTACATTCCTTCAGCTATGTAAACTTTAACATTGATTTAACCTGCAATAGATGTTGTTCAATTGGTAACATATTTGTATCTTCTTCTAATGCCACTTAAGGGGAAAGTAATCTAAAGGTAACTGAATGTAATCAGATTACGTTACTGAATTTGGGTAATCCAAAAGTTACGTTACTGATGACAATTTTGGACAGGTAACTATTAATTGTAACGCCCTCCATTTGGTAAATCCGACCACAACTCTATCCTTCTGATTCCAGATTACAAGCAAAAATTAAAGCAGGAAATACCAGTAACTTGGTCTATAAAAAGATGGTCAGATGAAGCAGATGCTAAACTACAGGACTGCTTTGCTATCGCAGACTGGAACATGTTCCGGGATTCTTCCGATGACATTGAGGAATACACCACATCAGTCACTGGCTTTATCAACAAGTGCATTGAGGACGTCGTCCCCACAGTGACTGTACGTACATAGCCCAACCAGAAGCTATGGATGACAGGCAACATTCGCACTGAGCTAAAGGGTAGAGCTGCCGCTTTCAAGGTGCGGGACTCTAACCCGGAAGCTTACAAGAAATCCTGCTATGCCCTGCGACGAACCATCAAACAGGCAAAGCGTCAATAGACTGCTAAGATTGAATCATACTACACCAGCTCCGATGCTCATCGGATGTGGCAGGGCTTGCAAACTATTACAGACTACAAAGGGAAGCACAGCCGCAAAGCTGCCCAGTGACATGAGCCTACCAGACAAGCTAAATCACTTCTATGCTCGCTTCAAGGCAAGCAACACTGAGACATGCATGAGAGCATCAGCTGTTCCGGACGACTGTGAGATCACGCTCTCCGTAGCCGATGTGAGTAAGACCTTTAAACAGGTCAACATACACAAGGCTGCGGGGCCAGACAGATTACCAGGACGTGTGCTCCGGGCATGTGCTGAGCAGCTGGCAGGTGTCTTCACTGACATTTTCAACATGTCCCTCTTTGAGTCTGTAATACCAACATGCTTCAATCATACCACCATCGTCCCTGTGCCCAAGAACACAAAGGCAACCTGCCTAAATGACTACAGAACCGTAGCACTCACGTCTGTAGCCATGAAGTGCTTTGAAAGGCTGGTAATGGCTCACATTACACCATTATCCCAGAAACCCTAGACCCACTTCAATGTGCATACCGCCCAAACAGAACCACAGATGATGCAATCTCTATTGCACTCCACACTGCCATTTCCCACCTGGACAAAAGGAACACCTATGTGAGAATGCTGTTCATTGACTACAGCTCAGTGTTCAACACCATAGTGCCCTCAAAGCTCATCATCAAGCTAAGTATCCCGGGACAAAACACCTCCCTCTGCAACTGGATCCTGGACTTCCTGACAGGCCGCCCCCAGGTAGTGAGGGTAGGTAGCAACACATCTGCCATGCTGATCCTCAACACTGGAGCTCCCCAGGAGTGCGTGCTCAGTCCCCTGCTGTGCTCTCTGTTCACCCACGACTGCATGGCCAAGCATGACTCCAACACCATCATTAAGTCTGCTGACGACACAACAGTGGTAGGCCTGATCACCGACAACGACGAGACAGGTATTAGGGAGGAGGTCAGAGACCTGGCCGGGTGGTGCCAGAATAACAACCTATACCTCAACGTAACCAAGACTAAGGAGATGTTTTGGACTACAGGAAAAGGAGCACCGAGCACGTCCCCATTCTCATCGACGGGGCTGTAGTGGAGCAGGTTGAGAGCTTCAAATTCCTTGGTGTCCACATAAACAACAACTTAGATTTGTCCAATCACACCAAGACAGTCGTGAAGAGGGCACGACCAAGCCTATTCCCCCCTCAGGAAATTAAAAAGATTTGGCATAGGTCCTGAGATCCTCAAAAGGTTCTACAGCTGCAACAAAGAGGGCATCCTGACCGGTTGCATCACTGCCTAGTACGGCAATTGCTCGGCCTCCGACCGCAAGGCACTTCAGAGGGAAGTGCCGTACGCCAAGTACATCACTGTGGAAAAGCTGCCTGCCATCCAGGACCTCCACACCAGAGGAAGAGGAAGGCCCTAAAAATAGTCAAAGACCCCAGCCACCCCAGTCATAGACTGTTCTCTCTACTACCGCATGGCAAGCGGTACCGGAGTGCCAAGTCTAGGACCAAAAGGCTTCTCAACAGTTTTTACCCCCAAGCCATAAGACTCCAGAACAGGTAACCAAATGTTTTCCCGGACTATTTGCATTGTGTGCTTTTCCCCACCAACGCTGCTGCTACTCTCTGTTTATCTTATATGCATAGTCCCTTTAACTATACATTAATGTACATACTACATAAATTGGCCCGACCAACCAGTGCTCCCGCACATTGGCTAACCGGGCTATCTACATTGTGTCCCACCACCCCGCCAACCCCTCTTTTTACACTTCTGCTACTCTCTGTTCATTATGTATGCATAGTCACTTTAACGATACCTACATGTACATACTACCTCAATAAGCCTGACTAACAGGTGTCTGTCTGTATATAGCCTTGCTACTCTACACACACACACACACGCACACACACACACACACACACACACATACTTTTTTTCCCCGCACCATTGGCTAGAGCCTGTCAATAAGCATTTCACTGTAAGGTTGTATTCGGCGCACATGACAAATAAACTTTGATTTGATTTGATTACATTTAGAAGGTAACCTACCCAACCCTGATAATGGCCCATTCTCAACCAAAACTCATTTGCACACGTATATTGTATAGGATATGTAAAGACAAGATTACACTGAGAATATTCTGATGTGTGACAATATCACTTGTAAAGGAAGGCAAGAAACAGCACATGCATTTTTTGCGACTTTTTCAAATCATCGTCGCATACTTTATGTAGCCTAGCTCAGTATAGGCCTATTTGTTTTGATAAGATTTGCATTCCAACTAAAGTGGCCAAATAACTCTAAGTGTATCCTTTAGGCCTATGACCCCTGGAACAGGGTTAGAGAGCCCATAGCCTATAGAGCCTAGTGAAACCTTTTCTTATAAGCCCAGTCATTGTGCAATCACGTGTGAGTTTTGACTAGGCACTATTTAAAAGATGATCCCAGCTTTCTCATGCTGCTATATTTATTCCTCAATTCTTAAAATGACGGATATTAATCCGCTTTACAACCTTTGTAGACTACCTGGCATATTAAAAACGCCTCCTCCATTCGAGTGCAGTTTACGGATGACATGTTTTTTTGTGGGCCATTCTAAATGAAAAATAATTCCATGCATATATTAGTAGGCTACATGTAAAGAATAGATTACACTGAGAATAGTCAGATGGGTGAGAATATTGTCAAGCTTGTCAAATTGTGAATGAGAGACTGATGAAGTGTTTCCAGATTATTATTCTTTTTTTAAAACAAAGCAGTGCATGCCTTTCATGCACATGTTTTCTAATTATTATTAGAGTCACATCATGCAGCCATAGAATGTATTAGAAATTAAAACAGCCTAAGGTTTGCATCACAACTAAAGTTGCATAAATAACTCTATTTTAAGCATATAGGAGGACCTGTTTCAAATTACAGGCTATGCGTGGAAGCCTGGAGATGCGAAAGTGTTTATGCTAATTAACGTTCAATTATCATGAGACTGGCCGTTATTTTCATGACAATAATCGGCTGACAAAATTTCATGACCACCAAAGCCGTAGTTGAGTCACCCCACAACAATTGACCTTAGAAATATGTATTTTGACCCCAGCCGCAGGAAGCCGACACTCAAACTAACATACAGAAGTCCTACACAGGATGTTGGGATCGTGAGCTATTCATGCACATTCTTTTCAACTAATTTCTCTTCGAAGTGGTTTATTTGTGGATGAGATGTTGAGTCATTATTTGGCTGTAGAAAGGCTTAGCTAAGAGTGGACCTTTTGGTCTATTTTGTTTTATTTGTGGTTGTTATTGTTTTGTCGGCTCAAGCTAATTCTTTAGCACTACAATGATCTACACAGGCATTGATCTTTATTGGAGCTCTTAACACCATTAGCGACCCGGTGCAATACCATACTAGTAGAGTAAATAGGAACAGCAATGTGTTTTCATTCAGGTTTTTGGTAGTTAAGGTAATCAATCCAGTCTTCAAAGAGTTTTCTGATTTTGGGTTCAGGCACTCCTGACATTGATCTAGATTCTTGTTAAGGATCAGAGTTACTATTTCAATCATGTGGAGACTGAAGACGTCAGTGAGCTGTGGACCAACGCACTGGCTTTCTAAATCAACTAAGTCGACAGACACATACAGACATCCTGCACACATACACACAAGCACAGAAATGCAAGCAGCCAGGCAGGCACAAACTCATGCATCACGCACAAGTGTGTGCAAACACACACAGGTGCTCTGGGCACACACACAGCCCACATTAGCACACACACAGCCCACATTAGCACACACACACAAACACGCACGCAGGCACGCAGGCACGCAGGCACGCACGCACGCACGCAGGCACGCACACACACACACACACACACACACACACACACACACACACACACACACACACACACACACACACACACACACACACACACACACACACACAGGCTGTAGTGGGCTCGCTCATTAGTCATCGTCTCTAGCTTGTCTCTCTGAATGTGCCATCCAGGGAAAGGACAGCAGATCCGGAGGAGCGCAGCACTACATTCCTTCAGTCGATGGATTAATCAATGGCTGCTCCTCTCTCCCATCAATCTCAGGGAATAATCTGAGAGACATTTCTTCTGTCACACTGGATGCCGGCATGCACTGCTCCTATTACTGTCCTCTCCTTTACATCCAATTGTACTGTACCAGAGGAGGAGTAGGGGCATGTGAGGTTTGGATAAGTGACCGCAGCTGTAGCGTGTGCATACCTTTTAGGGGTTGGCAGTGGTGGTCAAGTAGTCTTTTCCATAGTGGTGGTCAAGTAGCCTCCTCCATAGTGGTGGTCAAGTAAACTACTCCATAGTAGTGGTCAAGTAGTCTTTTCCATAGTGGTGGTCAAGTAGTCTACTCAATATTGGTGGTCCAGTAGTCTACTCCATATTGGTGGTCAAGTAGTCTACTCCATATTGGTGGTCAAGTAGTCTACTCCATATTGGTGGTCCAGTAGTCTACTCCATATTGGTGGTCAAGTAGTCTACCCCATATTGGTGGTCCAGTAGTCTAACCCGTAGCAGGTAATGGAAAGCTGAAATATTCTTGTTGTGCTGTGACTCAACGATGTCCCTTTCCCTCTCGCCCCTCACCCCTCATTCTTCCGCCCCAAAACTCAACTAAAAGTAGTGACCTGGAATTCAAGTTGCCACGTTAGTCAGTCACCACAGGTCTTACCTCACCCACCTTGTCAGTCTTGCCAAGGTTCAACTTAATGACTTAGCCCCCCCCCCTCTTTTCTCCTTCCCCCTTACACCATGCATGAATGTACAAGGTGCAGAATCGAGAAAGTGGCAGCCCCTGAAGTAAGGTTGTGCTGACGTGACAGCCTGGGTGAAGGAAAACATACACACGCATGCATACACACACGGCAACACACCACCGACACACGTGTCTCCAGAGAAGCCAATCCTCTTGCCTCCAGGGCAGTGTGACAGCATCTGCTGAAAGTGATAGTGGCCCAGGTCGCCACATTAATTTCTGTTGCTAAATGAAAAGGTTAAAGGGACTGAGAGAGGGTGACGTGTTGTCTTTCACCTCCTCCCGCCCACTCTCAGGCCTCCTCCTAATGAAGGTGAGATTATAGATCCCTTCCCTTCACTGCGAAAAAGGACCAAAAGAAAAATAGAGAATATGGTGGGATAAACAGAGAGAGAGAAGAAATGTTAATGATGGGAGCAGGAGTAATCTGCATGTAATAGGTTATTTGGAAATGCAGAAAAAGGGAGACTGCTGGAGTTGATTGTTCTTATTTGAGTTCATTAATGCAATTTCCCCTCACAAAGAGCCTGTGCAGAACCTTTCAAGCTGAAATAATGACTAAATCAGTCATGGTGACTGGGCCTATGTGCTCTGTAAAAGACTGTGTCATAGCACACATATGCACACACACGTGCGCACATACAGACACAAACACAGACTTGTCTGTGTCCCCTGTCAACATGTGGTGTTTTGAAAGATTTTAAATTGAGATGGAAGGACTTTGAGCGAAGTGGTGCCCTGATGCTGGTATGGAGGGGTGACCTGTTACTGGGGAGAGATTGTGTTTTATTTTCTGGTTGCTGCAGTCCTTTCCTCTGCAGTCCCTTTCAAAGGCATACTGTAGCCCAGTCTAGAGGGAGAATGGTGATGGCTGAAGCCAACACTCAGTATGAGGACAGGCATAATATATCACCTGTGTGTATGCATTAACCTCAGAGAGTTTCTCCTTTCATGGGTTGTCTGGAGACATCATTATTCATCACTGTTGGCTGAGGAAATAGGGCAACGGTGGTTGAGCCGAGCACATGCACTGAAAATGTAACTGTCAGCCAGGTGTTTGAAATGTTTCAGATTTACTGTGTTTGGAATCTCTTTTACTGTTGCCTCTTAACTTTGGGCAAAGTCAAGGAGCCTCATTATATAATCTAAGGTTAAATTCTAAATTCTCCATTCCACGGGTCATAAGTTAGCATCAAAGGCATGGTATGTTACATTTTAGGCTACGTTTATTCCTTGCAAACAATAACCTCTGTTTTATGGTGTGAAGCTGTAACATAATCATGGATTGCTATTACATCTATTACTATGCAGATGAAAGGGCCTTGCAGAGAGTAGAGAGAGAGAAAGAAATAGGGAGGGAGAGAGAGAAGCCTGCATCGCTGATGACTCAAACACCCACGTATATTACCTCACATCTAGATTAATCAGAGGCTACAGAAAACTCACTAACGCGATTACATAGCTTAATATAATCACCCCATATTCATAGTATGTAATAGCATCAGATTTGATAATGGAAATGATCATGTTTTCTGTGATATGATCATGTACTCTGACTCCATTTTGAGCATTTGTATACTCAGGTCCTGCTGCTATAATGCAAACAAAGCTGGGATCAGTCCCTCGTATGGTTTCTTTGAGGTTATATATCAGTGTTTTGTCCTGCTTTTCGTTAGATATGTCTATTACCTGCACTGAGGTGTCTCATGATCAATATTTATTAGTTTTCGTATATCTCAATGAGGCAGTGTCCTTCAATCCCAGATGTTTGTACAAACATGTCTAATTCAACAAATTAAAGTGATAAAAACACTAAGGAGTGTCATGTAATGGCTGCCATTTCCCCTCCCTCCCTCCCTCCCTCCCTCCCTCCCTCCCTCCCTCCTCCCTCCCTCCCTCCCTCCCTCCCTCCCTCCCCTCCCTCCCTCCCTCCCTCCCTCCCTCCCTCCCTCCCTCCCTCCCTCCCTCCCTGTGTGTTGGTCTCCCCCCAGACTGCAGCCTTCTGTAGACCCAGGGGTGTAGGATGAGCGTCTGGGATCTGGACAGCTGGGACGGGCCTCTCCATCTGTCTCCCTAAACCTCTCTTTAACTCCCAGACCCAATCAGCCTGGCAGGACTCAAACACTAGTGCAGCTAGCACACAGCTAGCACACAGCTAGCACACAGCTAGCACCGCTCCACTCTGCCCCTGCAGGAAGAGCCTGGCCGGCCAGTCAATTAGTTAATACTAGAGTACAGCACAGTACACAATGTCTGTGTTTTCTTCACATCTATCTCAACCAGTATGTATCACTTTCTCTCTCTCTCTCTCTCTCTCTCTCTCTCTCTCTCTCTCTCTCTCTCTCTCTCTCTCTCTCTCTCTCTCTCTCTCTCTCTCTCTATCCTTCACTCGTTCTCTCTCCCTCTTTCTCCTTGTCTCTGTCCTTGATGCATCAGTCATTCAGCTACCTGTGTGTCGACTGGATTTGCCCTATGAGGGGAGTTTGATCTGACAGGATGAGACTTGAACTTGATGTAATCCTGCATGTCTCTGGGGAGTCTAATGAGGTACTAGTGTGTCTGCCTGGTAAGGTCAGGGCCCTGTGACAGAGACTGCCAACTCACTCCCAGACAACATGGATGATAGAGGGAAGGAACTACATGGTGGAAACAACTCCTTGAGATACAGTATAATGCAGCTATTGTTTTTATATAGACACTATCCAATATGGTGCTACCTAAATAGTATCTTATCTTCCCGGTGCCTGACCAAAATTACACCTTCACAGTTGACACAGTTGACATAATCCAATGTATTTGTAATTAGAGATTGGATCTTTAATATACACAGATAGAGTGGTGTTATGTGTGCCTATACTGTCCCCTATCATGTACATTTTACACTATCATATCCCCTTATCATGTACATTTTACACTATCCTATCCCTTATCCTGTACATATTACACTATCCACTCACCCTTGCTCCCATCCACAGTCACCCATAACCTTGCCCAGATCTACGATGCCAACATGATTTAAGATGAATGGTCATTAAAAAAAATTAAGAATAGTCTGATTGGTCACTTGGAGTGACAGCAGGTTAAAGGAGGGTACTGTGACTCCCTTTCTCTCTCAATCTCGCTGTGTGTGTGTGTGTGTGTGTGTGTGTGTTACCCCATGGCACACCTCCTGCAGCCTACGCCAGACTCTTCGCCCTGTGGGGCACAATGTTTGGCTGTGACAGGCCGTCTGCCACAAAACAGAACAACACTGTCACACAATTGCCAAGGTCTGTCCACATACAGTACTTATTATCATTCTCTGGTAATGCAGCAATACAGAATATCACCTCATCCATGCACACATGTACATGTATGGATATATATCTATAAAACAATACCATGTTAGATGAAGTGAAGATAGCCAGTTAGATATGTAAACTTCACTGTTTTGTACACATCCCATTAGCTACCACATTATACCACTCACTATACTGTACTTCATGTGGTTCATATTGATTACAGCGTCTACATGAATGCATGTTTGATATTCCTGCCAGGTATAGGCCTTCAGGAATATACCTTAAAGGGAAAAAGTTTATTTGTAACCAAATAAACCAAATAAACTAAAGTAAAAATGATCAAAAGTAACATAATAAAATAACAATAACGAGGCTATACACATGGGGGTACCGGTAGCGAGTCAGTGTGCGGAGGTACAGGTTAGATCATTTGTACATGTGGGTAGAGGTGAAGTGAATTTGCATAGATAATACACAGCGAGTAGCAGCAGTGTACAAAGGCTTAACAGAGGCTGTTAAGGAGCCTTTTGGACCTAGACTTGATGCTCCGGTACCACTTGCCGTGTGGTAGCAGAGAAAACAGTCTATGACTTGGGTGACTGGAGTCGGACAATTTTTTGGGGCTTTCCTCTGACACCGCCTAGTATACAGGTCCTGGATGGCACCACCTGATCCATGTACGGTGTTATAGTACTAATCGGCCTTCCATGTCTCGCCTGTGTCATGTTAATGAGCCAGATGCATCTCATCGGCATATTCATGAACTGGAAGGTTTGCCTTTGTTATGGGATTGCAGAGGTGACTCTGTGTGTGTGTGTGTGTGTGCATGTGTGTTAGTATGTTTCTCTGTGTCTCTGTGTGGGTGGGTGAGTGTTTATTTGTGTGTGTGTGTGTGTGTTTCTCTGTGTCTCCGTGGGGGTGGGTGTTTCTCTGTCTCTCTCTCTGTGTGTCTTTCTCTCTCTCTGTGTGTGTGTTTGTGTGTGTTAGTGTGTTTCTCTGTGTCGTTGTGGGGGTGTGCCTTTCTTTGTGTCTCTGTGTGTGTGTGTGTTAGTGTGTTTCTCTGTGTCTCCGTGTGGGTGTGTGTTTCTTTCTCTCTCTCTCTCTCTGTGTCTCCCTTTCTCTGTGTGTGTGTGTTTGTGTGTGTTAGTGTGTTTCTCTGTGTCGTTGTGTGGGTGGGTGTTTCTTTGTGTCTCTGTGTGCGTGTGTTTGTGTGCGCGCGCGCGTGTGTGTGCGCGTGTTTGTGCGCGCGTGTGTGTGTGTGTTAGACTAGGGAGGTTAGGCACCCTTCACTGTTCTACTTTGATTTATGTTGAAGTCTTCCTGAGAAGCAGTTACAACGCTTGTAGTCTCTGCATCATGTTTTTATCCCACCTCTGTTGAAATGAAAAGATTTGTATAGTTGAAATCCCTGTGGACATGCACTGCATTGTAGAAAAACATGTATCTCTTTGTCTCACAATGTCTGAACAAAGGGATGTAAATAAAGAGACAGAAAAATGCGAAGACCAGGTGGTGCATTTTCAGCCATCCATTTCAAATGCAATATAACCTGAGTTGTTTTTAGGCTGCAGCATCAGACAGGGTATGCCCTCCCTGCGGGAAATGTGTGTTTGCAGGGTGTTGCGGCCAGGTTAAAAGGATCCTAAGCCTTGATGGAACAGGTAGGACCCTTCAGTTACTGGCGTGTTGTGCCTATCCCACCCATCTCGCCTCCCTTCCCTACCGGGGTGTTATGTATTAGCATAACACTGATGGGAGCATGGAAGAGACACGGGGTCCTTCTGCATCCATTAGCTTCATCTCAAGGTGTTTCCTTTTATTCCAGAAAGGCCCCATCACAGCCTGGTCATCACAATGACTTCTCTACACTATGCTCAAAGGCACAAATCTGCCGCGCTATTTATTTTTCTCAGCTTTTGAATTGGAAAGAGAGTCTGGTTAAAATGTCTTAACAACTTAGACTCAATAACATGTACTCAGAGAAGCCTGTCCTTTCTGAGGAGCTGAGGCCCATTCCAATGAGGTCATAGAGGATATGTTATGTTGAATGACGGCCCTGAGGATATGTTCAAGGTCAAACTAGTATCATAGCACACTATCAGAGAGACTGCACTGATTTGGTTCTAGCATTATTATCTTTAATAAGACTACTTCCCATGATTCATACTGATATTTTGGCTGCTACAGACTAAAACCTGTCCCCTCCACAGTCACCCCGTGCACTCCAATCCACTCTCCTGTTCTCATCTCTCCCAGGCACTGTTGGCTAATTGGGATAAGCTCCTTGTCTGTTTGATATCACTCCTCAGATTCAGGAGATGAACCTCAACGGACAATTGTGTTTCCTGTACGGAACGAAATTACGCATAAAAAAGTGGGAGAAAGAATATTGGAGAGTCGCTGCCTACCCAATGACAAATGAGGCTTTAATGAAGAATGAGTGTCTCTGTGGAGTGTTAGCCATAGCGTCTGATCCAGCACACTGACTTAGACGTGTTGCTGAGGCATTCATTACAATTTGTTAGGAATGGCAGCTATCAATCCGTAAATGAGCTGTACAAGTCATATAGATTATGCCGAAAGCGCGGAAAGCCCTTCCATGAGTGTCAAAAATGCAAATGGCCTTAAATGGATGACTGGGCGGGTGGCTAAAGCTTATAGGAGGGAGTTTACTCCCCAAAGCCATGTTCTCTCTCATCAGCTGTTGTGACAGCAGAGGTTCCTGTCCATGTGAGGGAAAATACTGTAGATCCTCAGGTATAAGTGAGAAATAGTGCTAGTTTGTTCCTGGCTCTGTGGATTCCATGAATTTCTTAGTATATTTACGAAGTTTGAACATGAAAAATAAAAACAGAAACTTTGTCATTTACTTCAACTTTATTTTATTGGTGGTTCAGCATCTGGACAGGTTCTGCGCAGTGAGTCTCCTGTGAGACTGGGCAGTGAGTCTCCTGTGAGACTGGGTAGTGAATTCAGACACCAAGCTAAAGTAAATCCAGCTGCCTACTAACCAACGCTGACATGACAGGAAAGGCTAAGACAAGTCTCCTGTCTCAAGCCATTGCTTCCCCGTAGAAGCATACATTCCCTTTGGCTGCCATTCAACGTCAACAGATGAGGATTGTTTCCAAATGCTTTACCTTCTTACCCACGTACATTAGCTAATGATGCACTGGCTTTTTCAAATCGAGTGGCAGAATGTGCTGTTGCAGCTAGACGACAGTCTCTGCTTTCACAGAACTCCTGATAGAGCAGAAAACTCTGTCCCTTAGTTGCAGGGGTGTACAGGGTAAGTTAGCCTGCCACCTCAGGGTGAGTCCATGTGAGGCTCCAGTAGAGTTATGTGGGAGCAGGCCGGTATACACTGAGGGTGGTGCAGAGTTCTATGGGGGCAGGCAGACACACTGAGAAAACTGGCTTAAATGAAGATCCTACATCTGTACTGAGGATGGAGCAGAGATCTGTGGGGGCTGATCAGTTCTAAGGGGGCAGACAAGTAGAGGATGAGTAGTTGTATGAAGACAGAGAGGAACACAAAGATTCTGAGGATGGAGAATAGGGTTTGAGTCTTTCTCAGAGAGACTGTGGGGTAATATGGAGACCTGTACTGTTGGGCCCAACATGAGGCTTCTTTAGTTTCCATATCTGTCTGACACATTGTGTGCTTGTGTGTCTGATACACATGAACACACACACTATGTAGTTCTCTGCCAGACGCCCTCTTTCACACACACACACACACACACACACACACACACACACACACACACACACACACACACACACACACACACACACACACACACACACACACACACACACACACACACACACACACACACACACACACACACACACACAAACAAGCAAGCATTAGCGCTCACACACCAAGACAACTCCCTCTCACTTTCTCTGTTATAATCTCCCCCTCTCTGTCATACAGTGAGTCTCTTTCTCTCCCATATTTTTTTTACCCCCTCCTGACTCCGTTTTCTTCTGTCTGACTAATCTCAATGTGCTCTGCATGCTCTATGCTCAGTAATTGGTGTAGAGAACTGTTTATCCCTGGCCCCCACACGTCCCCACTCGCGCCACACCGAATCCGCTGCCCTGCATGCCTTCAATCAGACAGCCATTCCAGGGAACAACAATGTCTTGGCTGATTTTGGCAATGCCGTCCCACAGGTAATGGGAGAGATTTAAAGAAGGCTGCCGCCGACCTGCACAAACAGCCGTGAGGTTGGGGGAGAGAACAGCAGCTCATCTGGAAAGTGACCGCATCAGTGCTTTTGTTAGTCACCTAGCTGGACATTGTGTAGTTGGTGCTGATAGTTTGGCCGCTAAGCTACCCCTGCTAAACAGAACACTGCCACCGTGTCACAATTAGCCTTGATGGCTGCAGACATGATTGCTGGGCCTGGTGGCGGTGGAGTCAATCCGTCTCCCGTCACGGTAATATCACTACTGTAGAGTTCATTATCAAAGTGATGAATTCTGCAGCCTATTCACCCTGAGGATTTCACACCTGGACAGGAATCAAGGGAAAATACAGGCAATTGTTAGCTTTGCTTGATCTCCTCCGACTCCTGTATTTAACAACATCATAGTGGACAAAATGACCCTGGTCTCACTCACATGGTCTAAAAGTAAGGCCTCAGGTCTTGGAATTGGAACAGATGAGCACTTTATTCTCTCATCAACACGTGTTCCCATAAAGTATTCCTGGAAGCAGGAGCAAACCAGGGCAAATAACCAGGTCAAATAACCAGGTTGAATAACCAGGTCAAATAACCAGGTCAAATAACCAGGTCGAATAACCAGATCAAATAACCAGGTCAAATAACCAGGTCTAATAACCAGGTCTAATAAACAGGTCTAATAACCAGGTCAAATAACCAGGTCTAATAAACAGGTCTAATAACCAGGTCAAATAACCAGGTCAAATAACCAGGTCTAATAAACAGGTCTAATAACCAGGTCAAATAACCAGGTCAAATAACCAGGTCAAATAACCAGGTCTAATAACCAGGTCTAATAACCAGGTCTAATAACCAGGTCAAATAACCAGGTCAAATAACCAGGTCAAATAACCAGGTCAAATAACCAGGTCAAATAACCAGGTCGAACGTTTAGAAGGCAGAGAAAATATAGTTTTTTAAACCACAACCTCATATTCTGAGAAACAAGTTTGTCCAGAAGTAAACACTAACTGGACCTCTCTTACAGGCTGCATCAAGCTTTGGCCCCAGGTCTACACATGCACACACACATACACACATATACACACATGAACACACATGAACACATACACACGTGAACACACAAACACACTTGAACAGACACATGAATACACGCCAGATTCACACAGACTCATACACCCACCCACCCACCCACCCACCCACCCACACACCCACCACACACACACCCACACACACACACACACACACACACACACACACACACACACACACACACACACACACACACACACACACACACACACACACACACACACACACACACACAGATCCAGCAGCTCTGACTGATTAGAGTGCATGATTAATTAGAAGACAGATTGCTAAATGCCTGCGTTCATGGTCTGACGTGGAGAGGTAAAGTGTCTCTGTGGTGCTGAACACCCTCCTCTGCCCCTCTTTTCTCTCTCTCTCTTTCTCTCTTCTCTCATTTTCTCCCTGTCTATATTAAGCTCTTCTGGGCTAATCATTCCTGGAGGACGGCAGCCCAACAATATTGCCATGACTTGACACACATCTGTGCTCAATCAGATTCCAACAACCCCCTTCTTATAGACTCCAACTACTGCCACATTCAGAGAGGATGGAAAGCATTTTTCTTCCACACATCTCTCAATCTTACCATTTTACATTCGTTTTAATAAACTTCCTGATTCTGTTTCTCTCTCTCTCTCTCTCTCTCTCTCTCTCTCTCTCTCTCTCTCTCTCTCTCTCTCTCTCTCTCTCTCTCTCTCTCTCTCTCTCTCTCTCTCTCTCTCTCTCTCTCTCTCTCTCTCTCTCTCTCTCTCTCTCTCTCTCTCTCTCTCTCTCTCTCTCTCTCTCTCTCTCTCTCTCTCTCTCTCTCTCTCAGCATCATCTCTTCCTGTCCGTCTTTCATTGTGTGATTAAAAGTAAGCGTTCACATTTTTTGGTTTCAAATACTGTATCCCTGCTCTTCTCCTCTCATCCCCCCACTCCTCTGTTGTGCTTTGCTGGTGCTGGACGTTGTGGGAGGTGTGTGCTGTAATTCATGTGTTTGAATATGGAGAATATGTCCAGTGTTATGGATGGCACTGGCTTTGGCAATGCCTCCACTGGCTATGCTCTCCACTAGTATGGGCTTCAGCTGCCTCAGAGGACCATATCCCCAAAGAGAGAGAGGCATATATCAACAAACAAATATCGGCAAACAGTCACACACACATGTAAGCTAGCACAAACACACACACACACACACACACACACACACACACACACACACACACACACACACACACACACACACACACACACACACACACACACACACACACACACACACACACACGCACGCACACGCACACAGGCTGTGGTGAAGCATGCGTGTCGTTGTGAGTATAGAACACACGGTCGAGAATAGAACGCTGAAAAGACTCCACTGTCTTCTTATCTTCTTTAGTAGTTTCCCAATCAGGATGGCTAGCTCTCTTGAACCTGTTCTTTTAGAAGGGTTCAAGAGGTTTGAGAAATTAGTCTTATGTCTGGACTCAATGAAATCGAATCGCACCATCCTTGAGGTTTAGAATTGATTTTCAAGGATGATTGAATGAATATGCTCAAGGTAATTGGATTTGTTTAATTTTCATTATGAAAGACTATGTGATAGGCTGCCTCGATCACAACAAATCAATGCATTCATTTCACATCCCCACCATTTTGTTTACCACTCTCTGGAACTTGACACTTGATCTGTGAAGTGTATGTCAGACAACATTTTCTAGAGCATTGGGGTGTTTGTGGTGTTCGGTCCACAAGAGTTGAAATCAGTGGTTACCAATAATAGCATCTTCCTGGTTCACATTAGTCTGCCTGGGGATTTTCTTAATGAATGTGCTTTCAAGCTGGATGTGATCTGACTGCTAAGACACAGTGCTTGAGGCTCTCGCTGCTCTCTCTCTCTCCTCACTCATTTCTTTCTCCTAATTTATTTTTTATCTATATCTCCCTCTGTCCTCTCCCGTTTCTCCTCTGCCTCTTCTACTCTCTCATCTCTCCTTTTCCTCTAATCTGTTTCTCTTTCTCTCTCTCTTTCTCTCTGGATCTTTAGCTAAAGTTGAATCCTACCCAGCTGAATGTGTCTTCAAAGGTGAGCTTTGTTTGTCCCCAACTGAAACCCTATCATTTGTGTACCAGTGATCAAATGGATTTGGGATTTGTCACAGCTTAACCATGTGAATATTATATTCACCTATTTAGAAGATCACTTACCAGCCTTAACCTCATCACTTGAGAGGGTATTTGTAACACTGAAGTTACATGATCTATTTTGTGTGACTACCCCCCTGCATCTAAATGTATTGAGTGTTAAGACTATTTTGGTTGTGTCCCTAAACAGTGCCCATGGGGAGACCCAGCTCCCCAGGGTTCTGATGGCAGACTGGCTGTTCTCAGGGGTTCAGCCATTTCCCCCTTCTCTGGCTGTTCCTCTGGGCTTGTTTTTTCACAGTTTTAGGGTCTCTCAGGCCAGGCAGAGAACCACAAACACACACACACACACACACGCTCTGAGCCTGATCAAATAGTAACTAACGAGAGAACGGTGCTTGTTTGCACTGAGTGTACGGACGTCATCTGTAATGGACTATTTGCTCCTGTTTGAACTGCAACAAGCTCCTTCTCATGAGCAAATCTGAAACAAAGCCATGAGCTCTGTTCTTTTGATCCATGCTTTTGATGCCAAATTAAATGCTCAAGCTTCAAACTCCCGAGACAACACAGCATCCAAGAACACAGAAGAGGCCAAGACACTTCGCACTACAGTGAGGTGAATGGCAGATGTGGCAAGGGAATGTGTGTCTCCCTCTTTCTCTTTTTCTCCCTCTCTTTGTCTTTCTCTCTCTCCCCCCTCTCTCTCTTCCCCCATCTCGCTCTCTCTCTCTCCCCTTATTTCTCTCATTATGAAAATAGTATCACAAACCTGCTCATTATTCTCTCCTACCCAGATGGGAACAGAGGAGAACAGTCAGGGAGAGTAACTGTGCTTGTTCTATTTTTAAATCCTGCTTATGTAAACCGCCAAGTGGCAACGCTGATGAAAGACAATGATCCACACATTGTTTGCTATAATTGTATAACAGGTCTAGATAAACGTGTTACTGAATATAATATACCTGATCTGGATATGTACCTTGATGACCCCAAGTAGAGAAGCTGCTCAATGTGTGTGTATGTATGTGTGTGTGTGCGCACAAGTGTGTGTGTGCGCGCGGGTGTGCGCGTGCGTACACATATACGTGTTTGCTTGTGTGTGTACCTGAGGCCTGTTCTTCTGCAGTGCTACCTCATCCATGACATGTGTATCTGACACCTGAGAGTTAATGAACAGGCCCTCAGCACCTCTGGTCCTGATACATCTTCCAGACATCCACATCATAAATGACTACTTCAGCAGAGCAGTCTACATATACAAACACATGCTGGCAAGGATGCTTTGCATGGATGCACACACACACACACACTCATTGTGTATTTATTTCTTGTGTTATTATTTTTTCTATAATATATATTTCTGTTCTCACTGCGTTGTTGAGAAGGGCCAGTCATGCCAAATAATGTCTCCCGGCCAAATAATGTCCCCCTCTACGTCACAGTGGGATTCGATAAGCAATTACCGTCCATTGCTATGTCAACGTTGTGACGATCTAATGATTAACATTTTGGAGATCATTACAGCCTAAATTACATTATTTTCATCATCGCTATTCAAACAAGGCTGATTTCCGTGGCAATTTCACTGGTTAAACAAGTTTTCTTTTAGCTAATAAAATGAAAACATGAATTCAATCTACTTTTGGGTACCTTGTTAACATTACAACATGAAATCCATATCTTAAACATTGCTATGTTTCAGAAATGACAAAGAAGAGACGTAATCTGAAGTTACTTACCTTACAGATCACGAAGTCAGCTAATTACCACTCCTTTCATATGCAAATCCATTTGATTCAAACACTGGCTTGTCTGGCTGTCATGTTTTTATTTTAACCTGCCCTTTCCTTGTCTACACTGAAATAATATAATTTCCACCTGGCTACCCCTACCCCGGTCAACAGTCCTGCACCCCCCACGGCAACTTGCCCAAACCTCCCCATTTCTCCTTCACTCAAATCCAGAGAGCTGATGTTCTGAAAGAGTGCTAATCAGCTGGGCTAGACAATCTGGACCCTCTCTTTTTAAAATGATCAGCCTCAATTGCTGCAACCCCTATTACCAGCCTGCTCAACCTCTTTTTCGTATCGTCTGAGATCCCCAAAGATTGGAAAGCTGCCACGGTCATCCCTCTCTTCAAAGGGGGAGATACTCTAGACACAATCTGTTACAGACCAATATCTATCTTACCCTGCCTTTCTAAGGTCTTCGAAAGCCAAGTTAACAAACAGATCACCAATCGTTTCGAATCCCACCGCACCTTCTCCGCTATGCAATCTGATTTCCGAGCTGGTCATGGGCACACCTCAGCCACGCTCAAGGTCCTAAATGATATCATAACTGCCATTGATAAAAGACAATACTGTGCAGCCGTATTCATCGACCTGGCCAAGGCTTTCGACTCTGTCAATCACCACATTCTTATGACTCAACCGCCTTGGTTTCTCAAATGACTGCCTTGCCTGGTTCACAAATTATTTCTCAGACAGAGTTCAGTGTGTCATATTGGAGGGCCTTTTGTCCGGACCTCTGGCAGCCTCTATGGGGGTGCCACAGGGTTCAATTATTGGGCAAACACTTTTCTCTGTATACATCAGTGATGTCGCTCTGTCTGATCCACCTCTACGTAGATGACAACATTCTGTATACATCTGGCCATTCTTTGGACACGGTGTTGACGAACCTCCAGATGAGCTTCAATGCCATACAACTCTCCTTCCGTGGCCTCCAACTGCTCTTAAACAGAAGTAAAGCTAAATGCATGCTCTTCAACCAATCTCTGCCAGCACCTGCCTGCCCGTCCAGCATCACTACTCTGAACGGTTCTGACTTAGAATATGTGGACAATTACAAATACCTAGGTGTCTGTTTAGACTGTAAACTCTCCTTCCAGACTCACATTAAGCATCTCCAATCCAAAATTATATCTAGAATTGTCTTCCTATTTCGCAACAAAGCATCCTTCACTCATGCTGTCAAACACACCCTTGTAAAACTGACTATCCTACCGACCCTTGACTTCGGTGATGTCATTTATAAAATAGCATCCAATACTCTACTCAGCAAATTGGATGCAGTCTATCACAGTGCCATCTGTTTTATTCACCAAAGCCACATATACTACCCACCACTGCGACCTGTATGCTCTCGTTGGCTGGCCCTCACTTCATATTTGTTGCAAAACCAGCCGGCTCCAGGTAATCTATAAATCTTTGCTAGGTAAAGCCCCGCCTTATCTCAGCTCACTGGTCACCATAGCAGCACCCACCTGTAGCACACGCTCCAGCAGCTTTATTTCACTGGTCACCCCCAAAGCCAATTCCTCCTTTGGCCGCCTTTCATTCCAGTTCTCTGCTGCCAATGACTGGAACAAATTGCAAAAATAACTGAAGCTGTAGACTCATATCTCCCTCATTAACTTTAAGCATCAGCTGTCAGAGCAGCTCACAGATCATTGCACCTGTACATAGCCCATCTGTAAATAGCCCATCCAGCTACCTCATCCCCAAATGTATTTATTTTTTGCTCCTTTTTTACCCTAGTATCTCTACTTGCAGATTCATTTCTGCACATCTATCACTCCAGTGTTTAATTGCTAAATTGTAATTACTTCGCCACTACGGCCTATTTATTGCCTTACCTCCCTAATCTTACCTCATTTGCACACACTGTATATAGATTTTTTGCTGTTGTGTTATTGACTGTACGTTTGTTTATTCCTTGTGTAACTCTGTGTTGTTGTTTGTGTCACACTGCTTTGCTTCATCTTGGCCAGGTCGCAGTTGTAAATGAGAACTTGTTCTCAACTGGCCTACCTGGTTAAATAAAGGTGAAAAAAGTCAACCAAACCTTAACATACTTTAGTCTATTGGGCTTCACCGAAGTGTAGGGCGTCAGTGCTTCCAGTGGCTGACCGTCCAACTGCTCCAACTGTGGATGATTGTTGACTTCCACCGAGGTAACCCTAGGAAGACAAAGAGAAAATGATATGTGTTAGGGAAGTTAATACTAGCTTCAGGTTATTTTGTGAGCAAATGCAAATAATTATTATCTGAGAATTTTTATGTTCACTTTAATAGATGTTGATCCCAGCTCGGAGCGAAAGAGCAGAAAGTTTTCCCAGGTCTTGCCTTCCTTTCGTCCTTCTTCCAGACCAAGTAATTGAGCCATATGGCATAGCGCTTGGCCCCCCTCTTGATTCGGCTCTGGTAGCTCTCCTTCTGTTTCTCCTGCACCTTGTCCATGTTCAGTCTCACCTTGATTGATGACAGGAATACATGCAATTATATGTAATATTACAAATACATTTCTTGCATATCTCTTGGCGGGACAGAAAATAAATTAACAGCAGACAATCCTTTTTACCTGGTCGAAAACCTCCACATCCTTCTCAGCCGTGCCTGAAGGTAGTTGTCGAAGGCGTTCTGATCTTGATTGACAACCTCCACATCCTTCTCAGCCGTGCCTGAAGGTAGTTGTCGAAGGCATTCTGATCTTGATTGACAACCTCCACATCCTTCTCAGCCGTGCCTGAAGGTAGTTGTCGAAGGCGTTCTGATCTTGATTGACAACCTCCACATCCTTCTCAGCCGTGCCTGAAGGTAGTTGTCGAAGGCATTCTGATCTTGATTGACAACCTCCACATCCTTCTCAGCCGTGCCTGAAGGTAGTTGTCGAAGGCGTTCTGATCTGGATCGACAACCTCCACATCCTTCTCAGCCGTGCCTGAAGGTAGTTGTCGAAGGCGTTTTGATCTGGATCGACAACCTCCACATTCTTCTCAGCCGTGCCTGAAGGTAGTTGTCGAAGGCGTTCTGATCTTGATTGACAACCTCCACATCCTTCTCAGCCGTGCCTGAAGGTAGTTGTCGAAGGCGTTCTGATCTTGATTGACAACCTCCACATCCTTCTCAGCCGTGCCTGAAGGTAGTTGTCGAAGGCGTTCTGATCTTGATTGACAACTTCCACCACATCAATAGCCAAACAAGAACACTAAGTCAATCACACATTTGATTGACTACAGTATATGCAATAATTGCATATAATAGAACTTGATTGATAAACAAAAACTTATTTCATTTGCCCAGCTCTCCACCTCCTTGACATTTCCCCATCAGAAGAAAGCGTAGGTTGATTTTGGCAAACATGAGCTTCACTCCGAAATGGCCAGCATACATCTTGGTCAGCACAGCTGCCTTCTCCTCCTTGATAAAAATCACCCTCCTGTGTGGCTGGCCATCCTTCCCCTGTAAGTAGATATGATAAGTTGGAAGAGAAGAGTTGTTGAAATACCCAAGTCTAAGTAGATTTGCACTGCTATCATTCTCTCTCTGTTTCTCTCTCTCCATCTTGCTCTCTGTCTGTCTTCCACTTTCTTCCCACCTCTCTCTTTCATCCTTTCTTTCTCACTTTCTTCCTCCCGCCTCTCTGTGTCTGTCTAGCGAAGACACCTAGTTAAGGGAATTTGTCATTTCCAAAATTCCTTACACCTATCCATTTGATTGATCAGGTTTACCTTATAGCTAGACAACTCAATATGACAGACATATAACTATATCATTGGAGGCTACTGAGGGGAGGATGGCTCATAATAATGTCTGGATTAGAGTCAATTGAATGGTATCAACCACATGGAAATCATGTGTTTAATACCATTCCAGACATTATTATGAGCCATCCTCCTCTCAGCAACCTCCACTGAACTATATGTATAGTCAGCACCTAGCAAACATTAGATCGAAAATGGTTGTGAATTTCTCTGAATGTTGCTTCTCTTGTTGAGATCAGTGGTGTCTTCATAGTACTTTGCCTGGTTGGAAAGATAAAAGAGAATCTCCTCGAGGGATGCCATTGAAGTGCAAGCTACATACAAACAGAAAGCTAAAATAACAGTTACAGTAGCTTGCTTACGAGCTAGCTAATGTTATATAAATTAACCTTATATAAGTGCAGTAGCTAACAATGTAAATCTAAAAACATCTTAAATTATTTATTCCTATTTAACAATATGTACTTATATAAGGACACATACATGGTAAAGAAAATGTTCTCTTTCCAGGATTTTCGGTCCTCTGAAGCAGTAGGTAGTCAGCAGGTTGTCACCATCAAAAACACCATCCTTGGAGAGCAATTCTGAGGTAATCATTTTGCACGGACTGATCAAGCATTTATGCTGTGAAATTAAACTAGAACTGCCCACATCCTCCTTTCTTCGCGACCACTTCCAGGTAAAATAGAGCCAAGCATAGCAACGGACGCCTTGGTTCATTACGTAATCCGGTCAGAATGTTTCAAGTTCTAGCAAAAGCCCTAGCAACAGAAGCTAGAAGTCATCGAATCCCATTGTGACGTAAAGGGGGACACTATTTGGCATGACAGGCCCGTAAATAAACATTTCACTGTTCTTTACGAAGCATGTGACACACACACACACACACACACACACACACACACACACACACACACACACACACACACACACACACACACACACACACACACACACACACACACACACACACACACACACACAGCACCACCCTCCTCACATACTGACTGAGGTTATCTTGTTTCCTTTGTTTAATTGTGTTTTCAGCTGAATTATCAAAGCAGTTGGATCTGCTCTAATATATGCAAATGCTAACCAAGTCAAAAGAGAGAAAAGAGAACAAACAATACACAGTGGGGGCTCTTGCTCTTGACAAGGCTAACCCACTGCTACTACTCTAGCTGAGTTCTGATGAATGCAGTGATAGATATGTGTAATATTGTAAAAACATAAAAAAGGTATTTGTGTCTTTGCATGTGAGGATATTTTATAGCATATTGTGTGGTTCCATCACACAGTCATTACAAAAACACGTCAGTACACCGGGGTAAAGGGAGTTGAGGTTTTATTTTTAGACTTCATCTCTTCTCCATTGCGCTTATATTAATTGATTACGTAATTTAATTTGGCAGAAGAGGACCAAAACAAAGTGCACTTTAGACTCTAATTGATGCTGGTTCTCCTGAGTCTGCACCCTCAGCATTCTTCCTCCCTCACCAATGAAGTTAAGGGAGAGTGGATGCAGGAGGAATGGAGGGAGGAAAGGGGATGAAGGAATGAGTGGCTAGTCTGGGATGTGTGTGTGTCTTGTGTGCTTGTGGATAAATACGTGCTTGTTGTGTGTGGGGTGAAAATTTGATTTCCTCCCTGTCTGTCCATTGTTAGTCCAGGGCTTTGAGAGGCAAAGAAAGTGGAGATCCATTTTCTAGGCTCTGTTGTGACGGAGATTAGCTGAGGCTGGGCTTGTTTCTATTTGAATAATCTCACTCTCTCTCTCTCTCTTTCCATCCTCCCTTTTTCTCAATCTCCATGTCTCTTCTCCCTCTTTCTTTCTTTCTTTCTTTCTTTCTTTCTTTCTTTCTTTCTTTCTTTCTTTCTTTCTTTCTTTCTTTCTTTCTTTCTTTCTTTCTTTCTTTCTTTCTTTCTTTCTTTCTTTCTTTCTTTCTTTCTTTCTTTCTTTCTTTCTTTCTTTCTTTCTTTCTTTCTTTCTTTCTTTCTTTCTTTCTTTCTTTCTTTCTTTCTTTCTTTCTTTCTTTCTTTCTTTCTTTCTTTCTTTCTTTCTTTCTTTCTTTCTTTCTTTCTTTCTTTCTTTCTTTCTTTCTTGCACTTTCACCCGCTACGACATTCCACGGCACCGCTGAACAGGGTTATTGTAACGGCTTTCTTCCTCCTCCTCTGACGAGGAGTAGTAGGAAGGATCGGAGGACCAAAATGCAGCGTGGTATGTATCCATAAAGTAATTTAATGAGAATGAATACAGAATGCAAAAAGAACAAGAGAAACAAAATGAAAACAGAAACAGTCCCGAATGGTGCAAACACCGAAACGGAAAATAATCACCCACGAAACACAGGTGGGAAAAGGATACCTAAGTCTGATTCTCAATCAGAGAGACAACTAACGACACCTGCCTCTGATTGAGAACCATACCAGGCCAAACACAAAAACACCACATAGAAAAAGGAACATAGACAACCCACCCAACTATCTGTGACGTTCTTCTCCGTTTCTCTTCTGGATCCCTCACAGCACACATGTGGACAGGGAGGAGGAGGAGGGGTGTTTGTGTATGCTGGGTCGGGGGGTCAGATTGATAAAGGAAGTGATGCTTAAACAGGAAACAGTCAGGAAGTGTAAATTTACAGGGCGCCACACTCTCATCAAGTGAGAGTTTGCAGGAAGGCTTGCTGCCTGGGTCCACTTCACCAGAACCACAGTGTCACCTTAATTATGTGGCTTCTCCAAACCTCCGAAATCCAATATAATCAATGTTATTTGTCACATGCTTCATAAACAACAGATGTAGCCTACGATTGAAATGCATACTTATGGGCCCTTCCCAACAATTAACAGAGAAAGAAAATAGAGAAATAATAGAAAACTATTAACACTTTATAATAAAAGTAATAACAAAGAGACAATGAGTAATGATAACTTGGCTTGTATACACTGGTTACCAGTACCGAGTTGATGTGCAGGGGTATGGGGTAATTGAGGTAGATATGTACATATAGCTAGTAATACATGTTCTATCCTGTTGGGATAGATAATATACAGCAGCAGCAGCACATGTGATCAAAAACGTTATTGCAAAAGGGTCAATGCAGATAGTCTGGGTAGCTATTGGATTATCTATTTAACTAACTATTTAGCCTTCTTGACTTAGAAGATGTTCAGGATCCTGCTGGTTCCAGACTTGGTGCATTGGTTTTGCTTGCCGTGTGGTAGCAAAGATAACAGTTTTGGGTGGCTGGAGTCTTTGAAAACGTAAGGCTTTCCTCTGACACCTTCTGGTATAGAGGTCCTGGATGGCAGGGTGCTCAGCCCCAGTGATGTACTGGGCCATATACACTACCCTCTGTAGGGCCTTGCAGTCATAAGGATGGAGTTGACGGGATAGCATAGAACTTTTCGTACAGCTCCGTACATCACCCCCGGGAGACACAAGCAGGCCCAGTGCAGGCCTAGGAGACCCAGCTTTACTCTGCTTTATGTAGCATCATTTCACCTCCCAACTATAACTTACACAGCAGCCCTGGCAGAGTTAAGGTGTCAGCAGAGCCGCCGTCCTCATCGTAAACCTTGTCCGATCCCAAGAAGGAAGGATGAAAGGAAAACACATGGGAGGACGGAGGCATGAGGGCTGGGTTTTGAATGACTGTGGAGTGGGATGGGGGTGCTGTTAATAATCAGGGCTTGAATAAAAGTGTGTGTGCATGTGTGTGTGCGTGCCTGCGTGTGCACGCACACATTTATGTGTGTGGTGTGTGCTCTCCCACAGAGAGTCAGACAGGACTTATGAGGAGCCTGGATCTCAGCATGGCTGTCATGGTTCAGTCTGGGCTGAAAGGAGTTTGAATTAGAGGTGAGACGGCTGTAGAGGCAGCCGGGAGGAGGAGGGACACTAGAATGAGCAGTGTGAGCTCACTGGGGAAGATCAGAGAGGTGGGAGATAGAGAGAGAATGGTGGGT